>NC_027752.1:23727442-23743027 GCF_000695525.1 Brassica oleracea var. oleracea
GAAAAAACTTCTTACCACGCTCTTGGTGTTTTCGACTTATCAAAACATCCTCACCCGTAAAATCAATACGAGGTCTTCGGAAATTAGTCGGCCGTTTAGGAGAAGCAACCTTTGCATCGCGAGACGTCGCAAAATATGTCTCAAAGGTTATTTCTTCCGAACAGACGAAACCTCCGTCACAAAAAGACATATATATACACACATAAACACTTATTTTGCGCAAAAATTCGAAACAACGGCACGCGCCACCAAGTTTGATGCTGATCACATCGAACTCACAAACGTCCTACACAGACAAAGCCATCTCACGAAGATGAATCTCTTACATCCGACACAAGGATAATAGCGCTATAAAAGAAATCTGAAATTTTGGTCTAGCACTTCCGGTCTCCGGAGAGATGCTCGATTCGTATCAAACAAGTCGTATATGCCGAGAACCTATCGCAGACTTTAAATCGATACGAATCAAGAAGAAATCACATTAGAAAAAACGATAGCCGGTTAGTCACCGCACAATCCTTAAACCGAAAGTAAACCTAAGTCTTGCCCTAAACCCAGCGCACTGGTCTCTAACATCTCAAGGCATGATATCTAAAGATAAGAGATTCCTAAACCATGCCTCTATGTTTATATTCGACATCTTCAGCACCCCCGCAGAGTTCACATATCGCGGAAAAACCCTCGAAACAGATCTCGAATGAAACATTTCACAATCGAAGAGGGATATGAGACGACAACTCATCACCTTCCTCCCCACTATACACAAACTCATAAAAAGCGCCATTCGATTATCTTACCATAAAAAAAAAGCCGCGGAGCGGCAGGGATTCAAAGCCACAGACGGCCAGTCCCGAAATACAAAACAAGGCCATTCAAGGCCGAAACATAAAAACATAAAAAAAATCTCTCGCAAGAGATCTAACCCAAGTCATCCTCAGAACTCACGCCCCCTCTTCACCCGCTGCCTCGTCCCGGGAGCCGCGTCACCTCCGAGTACCGAATCCTTCCCCTCCGGGCGTTCTGAACACGTCGGAAGGAAGCACGCGGATTTCAGGTCAGCCAGGATGAGACCGAAATCTCCATCCACGGCCGCCATATCTCTCTTGCAGCCGGACAATCGGGCCTCTTCGGCCTCCAAGGTCGGGGGAGTCTCACTTTGGAACAACCGAACCACGGTCATCCCGTCCTCAATCATCGCCAAAGCTAGGTCCCTGGTCCGGATACACTCGAGAGAACCCAGGGAAGCAGAAATCTTCGCCAAGCGAGCCTGAAACTCTGCGCGAAGAGCATCCGTGGCCTCTTGGATCCCGCGGCTTGCTAGTCCCGCATCACCCTCGATCTGACGCTGGAGCCGTCGCACCTCCGAGTATTTGGCCTTCCTGGCCTTCTTTTTCTGAAGCAAGGAACTCGCCGTCTTTCCAAGGTCCCTCTCGAGCTCTCCTATCGCGACCTCGAGCTTCGACACTTTCGCGGAGTGACAGTCCTTGACAGCCGTCAGCATGGTCTCGGTTTCAGACCATCTGCCCTGAAGCTCCACCAACTCCCCGGAAAGGCGACTGGTCTCAGAACCACACTCGCTGATCATCCCATCGATCAACGATATGAACTGCGAACGGTGAAAATTCTTAAGACTAAGTCCGAGAAAGAATGCACATAAGACGATCGAGAATTCAAGCAAGAGACAAACCTTTCCGCGAAGTCCCGATGCTAGGCTCGATCCACCTTGCTGCGAAGTCTCCCCGTCACCACTCTTGACAAGTTTCCTCTTCCGACTCTTAGGCTGAGCAACCGGAACAACGCTAGGAGCGCGCAACGCCAGAACGATTTCTTTCCTGGCTGGAGGAGGAGGCATAGAGTCAGCAGCCTTCTCCTTGTCCTCGACAAGGATCGGAGTTGTGGAAGATCCCGCAGGTAGGGCTTGCGGAAGAAGAGCCATGACCTCGGTCCCATGACTCGGGGCAACGAACTGCGCAGAAGAAGACGGGAACTCGAAGCCAGCTTGAGCCAGTTCTTTCTCGGCTTGGCGACGAACTAGTTTCTCTCGGAAGGAAAGATAACCGGCAACACAAGCCGGTGCTTAAGCCGGAGAAGTCAGAACCGGAGCCGGAGAAGTGGCCTCGCCCATCTCGACGTCGGAATCTCCCTTATCACCTTGGGAGGAAAACATGTTGAAAGGAAAGGTTTTGGAACTAGAGAGGTTTTTGAAGGAATAAAGAAGGGAAGATGTGAAGAAAATGAATGACAAGAGCTCACTTCTTATAGAAGTATGGGTTCGGAATACTGTCTCGATAACTTTTCTTCCGCGGAGTTTAAAGTGTGAATTTCGTCCAATACGCTTAACCTTGTCAAAATCATCTATCCGCCCGCTAGAGTCACAACTCTAACGGGCTGGAGGGCTAACTGTTGGGGTCAAAAACAGTTGCGACAAATTTAACATTCAAAACGTCCGAGGAAGAAAATAAGAATTTCCCCGATCAATACTTTTCGAAATAGATTCTTGCTTACGAAAAAGCTTTACGGAAGAAAGAATCGAGATGTCCGACGAAAGCTCAAAACCGGTCGTTAAGCAGCGACCGAGCGTCCGTCCCACTCGGTCGCTACGTCGCTACGTAGCGACCGAGCGTTTGTCTAGCTCGGTCGCTACGTAGCGACCGAGCGCTCGTCCCGCTCGGTCTCTACGTAGCGACCGAGCGCTCGTCCCGCTCGGTCTCTACGTAGTGACCGAGCTCGAGCCAAAGCTCGGTCGCTACGTAGCGACCGGACTTGAGCCAAAGTTCGGTCGTTGCGTAGCGATCAAGCTCTTCCGAACATCGATACAACACCAGTCCATGCATTCTCGTCAAACCTTCAAAGGCTATCTCCTGAAGACCGTAGCAAGCTCACTCCATGTTTTCCGCTATTCTAAATCATCGATCAAACTTCGCAGATTAGAAAACGCGGAAAGTTTGTTCTTTATCGAAAGAAATCGTAGTAAACGCTACGAGTCGGGAGACGGCCCAAAAAGGGCCTAAAACACGACTCGGGGCCCATCCTATGATTTCTTAACCACCCGTAAACCGCAGCACGGTTTACGCTTGGTCCACAAGGAAGGATAAATGTCAAGTTTCCGCGGATAAATACAGAAGTTTTGAAGATAATTGTGAAGATCGGGAAAAATGGAATATCTCCATTTTTATGCTATGACGGCTTAAGGGCAGAAGAGTAAAAGCGTAAACCGACCTTGGAGCTAGTATATAAGGAGTTCTAGGCGAGGATCATAGAAGGAGAACTTTTTCAGAAAAAACTTTGCACTTAGAGCAATTTAAGCATTTTTCCGTTTTTGTTATTTCGAGCTGCGACTCAATTAGGTTTAGCCGTCTTAGGGTTGCTAGAACTAGGAATCTCGCCGACAGCTCTCTAGCCCAGGCTTATACCCTGTTGTAAACGCTCATACGCTAATTCGGAATAAGATCTTCTTTGCTCTCTATTTCGATTTCTTATACTTTATCGTTGTTATTCTCGTGTTCTGATTGCTTGACGTGTGGTAATTAGCAAAAAACTTAGCACTTAGAGCAATTTAGGCATTTTCCGTTTTTTGTTATTTCGAGCTGCGACTCAATTAGGTTTAGCCGTCTTAGGGTTGCTAGAACTAGGAATCTCGCCGACAGCTCTCGAGCCCAGGCTTATACCTTGTTGTAAACGCTTATACGCAAATTCAGAATAAGATCTTCTTTGCTCTATTTTTTTGATTTCTTGTACTTTATCTTTGTTATTCTCGTGTTCTGGTTGCTTGACGTGTGGTAATTAGCAGATATCTGGGTCCTCTGGGAAATTAGGTTTTTCCTTGTTTCCTTATTTAAACGGAAATCGACAGTGCGAATTTCGGTTCCCACACCTGTCAGGCCTCCACTCGCTATATAGCGACTTGGTAAGCCTCAGAAAGGTCCTCCTTTGCGTTCTCTTTTGAATCTTCATCGAAACGCTTTTCGTTTCCCCTCAATCGAAGTTTCCGTTGAGATTTTACAATGAAAACAAGTAGGACTCTTCCTGGCTACTTCTACTCGCTACGTAGTGTTGGGGTCAAAAACGGTCACGACGGAATTAACACCCGAAAACCCTCGGAAATCGTATGTCCAAGAAGATAGTAAAAGAAAAATACGACTTTCGTAAAAAAGAACCAATACGAAGTTTTTACGAAGAAGTATCCTTGAAGGACCCGAAATAAACAACTCAAGCTCGATCATTGCGTAACTACCGCACATACACGCTGTCCAGTCGTTGTGTAGCGACCGGGCTCTTCTGAACATCGATACGATACCAGTCCATGCATTCTTGTCAAACCTTCTAATGCTATCTCACGAAGACCATAGCGAGCTCAATCTATGTTTTCCGCTATTATAAATCATCGATCAAACTTTGCGGATTAAAAACCGTGGAATGTTCGTTCTTTATCGAAAGAAATCGTATTAAACGTGTCGAGTCGGAAGACGGCCCATAGGGACCTAAGACACGGCTTGAGGCCCATCCTATGATTTATTAACCAAAGGACCGTAAACCACAGCACGGTTTACCCTTGGTCCACAAGGAAGGATAAATGTCAAGTTTCCGCGGATAAATACGAAAGTTTTGAAGGCTTAAAGGCAGAAGAGTAAAAGCGTAAACCGACCTTGGAGCTAGTATATAAGGAGTCCTAGGCCGAGAGCGAAGAAAGAACTTTTTTCAGAGCAAACTTAGCACTTAGAGCAAATTAGGCATTTTTCCGTTTTTATTATTTCGAGCTGCGACTCAATTAGATTTAGCCGTCTTAGGGTTGCTAGATCTAGGAATCTCGCCGACAGCTCTCGAGCCCAGGCTTATACCTTGTTGTAAACGCTCATACGCAAATTCAGAATAAGATCTTCTTTGCTCTCTTTTTCGATTTCTTATACTTATCGTTGTTATTTTCGTGTTCTGATTGCTTGACATGTGGTAATTAGCAGATATCCGGGTCCTCTGGGAAATTAGGGTTTTCCTAGTTTCCTTATTTAAACGGAAATCGACAGTGCGAATTTCGGTTCCCACAGTTTGACGCTAGAAGGAGGGGGATAACGGATCAATCTAACCCGCAAACGCCACATCATGCTCAATCAGACATGTCAACTAACGACGCGGATAAGGTGCAGACTCCTCTTAATGGTGGCAGCGGCACCGATCTCCACACTCCAGCAGCGGACGTATCCGCGGCCAACGCACAAGCCAACACCGCGACGGTCGAGGAGTTTAATAAGATGTTCGCCACCTATGAGAAAAGGTCGGAAGAACAGGATAAGATCGTGAGTACCTTGACAAAACAGGTCGAAACCTTAACGACAAGGACTCAAGCAATCCGTCCCCACGGAACCACCAAAATCCGCGGGAAGAGACTCGACTTCGCTACCCCGCTCGACAGACCTGGAGTCGCGCGGGAACGACCTTTGGGTCAAAACCCTAGTGAGAAATCTCCCATCGAAAAGGGGAACCCTGAAAGTCCTCCGCCTCCCACAAAGGATTCGGAGGATAACGAAGCCGAACTCATTAACCTGGATCCTAGCGATGTCTCCAACGACACCGACGAGGACGTCGACATACATCCAAGAAGGACCAGAAGCCGGTCTGCTCGGGAAAGCTCCCCGTTCGAAAAGCCAATGACGAAAGAAGAGGAAATCGCCTATTGGAACGAACAAGAGGAGCTGGCCGAAAGGCAAACCTAGCTCACTCGCAATAAACACCGACAGGCTCAGAAATCTACTGACGAGATATCGGATATCCACGATCCTCGCGACTATATCACCAAGATTGCGGCGGAAGTGAGGGCCGTGAAGTCTCAAATCCATCATGCTAGTAGTGTTGCCCCCGAAATCGATCGACTGCTAGAAGGAGCTCGGAAGACCCCTTTTACCAGTCGCATTTTGGACATGAGGGTATCCGATCCGGGAAAAATAAGTACCGAAGTACGATGGTACGGCCGATCCAAAAGCGCACCTTCAGGCTTTCCACATCGCGATGGGAAGAGCAAGACTGAAGGACGGCGAAAAAGATACCGGCTACTGCCGCCTGTTCGTCGAAAATCTGGAAGGAGAGGCGCTCGAATGGTTCGCACGCCTTCATCGCAATACCATCGGGAGTTTCCGACAGATCGCATCGGAATTCCTCAAACAATACTCTGTTCTCATAGACAGAGTAACTTCCGATGTTGATCTTTGGAGTCTCTCCCAGAGGGAAGACGAACCCCTCCCCGAGTTTATCAGCCGGTTCAAGCTGATAATGTCCAGGGTCAGCGGGATAAGCGACAAAGTGGCCATTGACGCGCTGAGAAAGACGCTCTGGTACAAGTCGAAATTCAGAAAGTGAATAACCCTCGACAAACCGCGAACGATCCAAGACGCCCTCCACAAAGCAACAGACTACATCATAGTCGAGGAAGAAACTAAAGTCTTATCGCAAAAACATAAGGCGGCAAGACCATCCTCGAAGGACGTGGATCCGAAAGCGAGAAAGAAGAACTCTCGTAACGACAAGTACGTCCATCACGAGGGGGAAGATATCCAAGGGGTGAATAATTATGCGATCAATTCGGATCAAGGCCGAACCACAGGCAACACGTGGACTCGCAATCAAGGGTATGACGAAAACACCTTCTGCGAGTTCCACCAGTCCCGAGGACACTCCACGTCCAACTGCAAAGTCTTGGGAGCAAGGCTGGCCGCGAAGCTACTCGCTGGAGAGCTCTCGGAATTAACCAGCGTCAAGGATCTCATCCTCGACTCTGATCGCCCTCCAAAGACGAATAGAAATCCGCCTGGGGATAAACGCGGTAGGAGGCCGGACGACAAGGGGAATGATAACAATCGTCGCAGAGTCAACATGATCATCGGAGGATCACAATACTGCAGCGATACTGTTTCAGCCATCAAGGCTTACCAACGGAAGGCAGAGTCGAGCGCAAATTGGCCTACATGGTCTCCTCCCCGAGATGGCTAAAATTGCTCGATCACCTTCACAAAGGAGGAAGCCGGCGGCATCGATCAACCTCACTGCGATCCGCTCGTCATACGAGACTTAGAAATCGGAAGGGAACTCGTCGACACGGGAAGCACGGTCAACGTAATCTTCCGCGACACTCTCAAGCAGATGAGCATCGAACTCGGAGAAGTAATTCCGACACCAAAACCGCTCACGGGTTTTTAAGGCGAAGTATTGATGACTCTTGGATCAATCCAGTTGCCAGTCATGGCCAAGGAGATCACAAAAATCGTCGATTTCGCGGTAGTCGATCACCCCGCTATCTACAACGTGATCATGGGAACCCCATGGCTCAACGCCATGCAGGTAGTTCCATCGACCTACCACCTGGGTCTCAAATTCCCAACCCCAAACGGAGTCGCGGCTATCTGGGGATGCCAAAAACAGTCGCGGCTATGCTTCCTCGCAGAACACAAGTCAAGGTAAATCACGACTTCTGCAACTGCAAACGGTAAACGCACGAAGATAGATCGATCTTCGGCCAAAAACGCCCCAAGAAAAGATGAATTAAAATCGTCTACCGACGCAAACGCATCGGACGTCGAAACTCGATAGTAGTCCCAAGCCCACTCTACAACTCAACCGGAACATCCGGAAAATAGCGTTGACCCAGCCACGATCGACACGGTCAAGGCGGACAACGCGACTTCTACCGCCGAGTAAAAACATTTGCGGCACGAAGCAGAACTACGAGATGGCTTGATCCTCGAAAAGGGGTACGTAGGCAGCTCGTCAAAAGACGAGTTCAGCTATTCCCCTCTCTAAAAAGGGCCGGGGGGGGGGGGGAGTGGGTGCGTATACTCGTATACTCCCATTAGAAAAATCTTCATTATTGTAATCGAGTTTTTAGAAACTTTAAAAACTTTTACTACAATCTGGGTTGCTCCTTTTTATCGAAAACGCTTACACTTCAGTTAAATGCAAAAACTTTCCGAACACACCTAGAAACATTAAGACTCTTGTTTGCGGCCTCATCCGGCCCAAAATCGTAAAATTATCATCTTTCAAACACTCAAAGATACACGTATAATCCTCGAAACTACTGCGAGACGTCGCAAAGTTAAAATTCGAAGATAATACGAACAAATTGTCCAAACGCGACCACTAAAACCTTACACCCCGTTCGTCGATTGGCCCCGACGAACACGCCAGCCGTCTTAAACAAACGCAATATGATCACTCTTTTGATCTTCAAAAACGTCCAACACAAGGACAAATGCGCGCTACAACAAAAATCCGAAATTTTGGTTTAGCACTCCCAGTTGGCATAAAAATTGCCTCTGCGAAGATGCTCGATTCGTACCATACAAGTCATATAAGCCAAGAACCTATCGCGGACTTTAAATCGGTACGAGTCAGGAAGAAATCGCAACAGGAAAAACGATAGCCGGCTAGTCACCGCACAAACCTTAACCGAAAGTAAACCTAGGTCTTTCCCTAAACCCAACGCTCTGGTCTCAAACATCTCCAGACATGATATCTAAAAGATACGAGATCCTAAACCATGTCTCTCTGTTCACATCTCAATATTCCCAAGAATCGTAAAGATAAGTAATTTTCTACGAAAATCACGAACGAACCAACAGATTGAACGTCTCATCGGAATTAAATATGAGACAACAACTCATATTTACTTCTAACCTACTCGGGAAAAACCCGAAATGAAACATTCGTCATATATATAAAACCGCGTAAAACGGTAAGGAATTCAAAGACACTAACGGCCAGTCCCGGTAAATACAAATACGGCCATCTAGGCCTAAGCAAAATCCAAATTTAAAAGGCCACACTCGGCCGAAAACAGATAAACGATAATCAAACTCAACCATCAACACAAAGGATCAGTACATCCAATGACTACCTCCCTACCCATCAAAAGCAGGATCCTCGACGGTCGGCTGTTCATCATCCTCCGCGTCAAGCAACCTTCGACCACTGCTCTGCCCAGTGCCATAGACAGCAAACGAGGGGGTATCTTCGAAAAACACCCCCATGTCACTATCAATTGATGACCCGAAACGAGATCGATGAGTCTCGACCGCAGCACGGACCCTGTCGGGAGAGAAATGACCCCAAAACAGCGGACCACCACGGAGAAGGTCTCGGACGATGCACAAATCTTCCGGAAAAGGAGGAATGGGGTTGTGTACTACAAAATGGACGTAGTTACGATATAAAATAAAAACGGGTAGTAAGAAAACAACAAGTGATCATTCCGCACGTTACCTCCTACCCCCCCCCACAATCACCTAAACGAGGCAAGGCACTCCACGGCAACCGAGGCTTGGTCCAATTTAACATAAAAAAAAAAAACTCTTCCACCCACGACCGCCCTGAGAGAATCCCTTCAGGACTTCCATATAAGTACGTGATCTAAAACCGTACAGACTATCGGTCCTAACTTGAGACATGGTAAGGAAAGCTTCGAGATAATCAGCAGTGAGCTCCACGCCTCGCTCATATCCTAAGACTAGCAACCCGACAAGGTGCTTTATACCGCGGGAGAAATCTGACTTATCGAAACTTCCAAACGGTTCAGAAATTCTACTATAATCGACGGAACGGGAAACCATAAGGGAGCACGCATCAGATGCTCCTCGTACAAAGTAAAGAAGCCTTCGGGAGGCTCGTCAGCCCTCTCCCCCTCGAGGGGTAATCGAAAATCCACGTTTTCTGGAACGTGACAGACGCTGCGTACGGTTCCAAGGAATGGAAGGGTACACCTGCTCGGTCTCCCAACGACCCTTTCCGAAAAAGGCCTCATGGGAACCCACGGCTCGGGAGGCGGTTCTTCCACATTGCACATAGCCACTCAATATGCGTCGGCCTCGGCAGGGTCAACAGAGTGTGCCATGAACTCGATCTCTTGGACAACCTCACCGTGTAGGTCACGGACAGTTCCGCGATTGAAGATAGTAGGCCGAGCGTTGCCCAAAATCCCTTGAGACATTCTCAGAAGGGAAAGAAAGAAAAACACCACAATGGTAGAGGGAGAAAATTGAGAGGATTCTCTTCACTCTTGAACTTTGAAAAGATAATGAAGGTGAAGAGCCAGAAGCAAATTATTCCCTTCTTATAAGCATGAGAATTTACTATTCAAACTTGGACTTTCGGATATTAATTCCATCCAACACGCCTAACTTGCCAAACATGCCTAACCACACGCTAGGACCCTACGATGCATGGTCCTAACGGGCTGGGGGGCTAACTGTTAGGGTCAAAAACGGTCACGACGGAATTAACACCCGAAAACCATCGGAAATCGTATTTTCGAGAAGATAGTAAAAGAAAAATCCTTGAAAGACTCGAAATAAATAACTCAAGCTCGATCATTGCGTAACTACGGCACATACACGCTGTCCAGTCGCTACGTAGCGACCGAGTGCTCGTCCCGCTCGGTCGCTATGTAGCGACCGAGCTCAAGCCACAGATTCGGTCGTTGTGTAGCGACCGGGCTCTTCCGAACATCGATACGATACCAGTCCATGCATTCTCGTCAAACCTTCAAATGCTATCTCCCGAAGACCGTAGCAAGCTGTGGGAACCGAAATTCGCACTGTCGATTTCCGTTTGAATAAGGAAACTAGGAAAACCCTAATTTCCCAGAGGACCCGGATATCTGCTAATTACCACACGTCATGCAATCAGAACACGAGAATAACAACGATAAAGTATTAAAAATCGAAAAAGAGAGCAAAGAAGATCTTATTTCCGAATTTGCGTATAAGCGTTTACAACAAGGTATAAGCCTGGGCTCGAGAGCTGTCGGCGAGATTCCTAGTTCTAGCAACCCTAAGCCGGCTAAACCTAATTGAGTCGCAGCTCGAAATAACAAAAACGGAAAAATGCCTAAATTTCTCTAAGTGCTAAGTTTGCTCTGAAAAGTTCTCCAAGGTCGGTTTACGCTTTTACGCTTCTGCCCTTAAGCCGTCATAGCATAAGAATGGAGATATTCCATTTTTCCCGATTTTCACAATTATCTTCAAAACTTCCGTATTTATCCGCGGAAACTTGACATTTATCCTTCCTTGTGGACCAAGCGTAAATCGTGCTGTGATTTACGGGCTTTCGGTTAAGAAATCGTAGGATGGGCCTGGAGTCGTGTTTTAGGTCCCTTTGGACCGTCTTCCGACTCGACACGTTTACTACGAGTTCTTTCGATAAAGAACGAACTTTCCGCGGTTTTTAATTCGCAAAGTCTGATCGATGATTTAGAATAGCGGAAAGCATAGATTGAGCTTGCTACGGTCTTCGGGAGATAGCATTTGGAGGTTCGACGAGAATGCATGGACTGGTGTTGTATCGATGTTCGGAAGAGCTTGGTCGTTACGCAATGACCGAGCTTTGGCTCAAGCCCGGTCACTACGTAGCGACCGTGCTTTGGCTAGAGCTCGGTCGCTACGTAGCGACCAAGCGGGATGAGCGCTCGGTCGCTGCGTAGCGACCGAGCTTCGGCTCGAGCTTTGCTGAACTCGGTCGCTACGTAGCGACCAGGCGAGATGGACGCTCGGTCGCAACGTAGCTACCGAGCGAGATGAACGCTCGGTCGCTACTTAGCGACTCGTCTCATTCGCTATGTAGCGACCGAGCTTGGCTGAGCTCGGTCGCTACGTAGCGACCGAGCGGGACGGACGCTCAGACGTGGCCACGACCTGTTTTGAGCTTTCGTCGGACTTCTCGATTCTTTCTTTCGTAAAGCTTTTTCGTAAGAAAGAATCTATTTAGAAAAGTATTCATCGGGGAAATTCTTATTTTCTTCCTCGGACGTTTTGAATGTTAAATTTGTCGCAACCGTTTTTAACCCCAACACAAGCTCAATCTATGTTTTCAGCTATTCTAAATCATCGATCAAATTTTGCGGATTAAAAACAGCGGATGGTTCGTTCTTTATCGAAAGAAATCGTAATAAATGTGTCGAGTCGGAAGACGGCCCATAGGAACCAAAGACACGGCTTGAGGCCCATCCTATGATTTCTTAACCAAAGGCCCGTAAACCACAGCACGGTTTACGCTTGGTCCACAAGGAAGGATAAATGTCAAGTGTCCGCGGATAAATACGGAAGTTTTGAAGATAATTGTGAAGATCAGAAAAAAATGGAATATCTCCATTTTTATGCTATGACGGTTTAAGGGAAGAAGAGTAAAAGCGTAAACCAACCTTGGAGCTAGTATATAAGGAGTCCTAGGCGAGGAGCGAAGAAAGAACTTTTTTCAGAGCAAACTTAGCACTTAGAGCAATTTAGGCATTTTTCCGTTTTTGTTATTTCGAGCTGCGACTCAACTAGGTTTAGCCGTCTTAGGGTTGCTATAACTAGGAATCTCGCCGACAGCTCTCGAGCCCAGGCTTATACCTTGTTGTAAACGCTCATACGTAAATTTGGAATAAGATCTTCTTTGCTCTCTTTTTCGATTTCTTATTCTTATCGTTGTTATTCTCGTGTTCTGATTGCTTGATGTGTGGTAATTAGCAGATATCCGGGTCCTCTGGGAAATTAGGGTTTTCCTAGTTTCCTTATTTAAACGGAAATCGACAGTGCAAATTTTGGTTCCCACACGTAGCGACCTGCCAGGGCTTCACTCGCTACATAGCGATCTGGTAAGCCTCAGAAAGGTCCTTCTTTGCGTTCTCTTTTGAATCTTCATCGAAACGATTTTTGTTTCGTCTCAATCGGAGTTTCCGTTGAGATTTTACGACGAAAACAAGTAGGACTCGTCTAGACTCCTTGGCTTGCTCACCCTTACCTCCATCTTTGCGTTCTCCTTCGAATCTCGATCGAAATATCTCTTATGTTGTCTCGATTGGAGTTACCATTGAAACTTTACGATAAAAAACCCCGCAAAGACTTGTTTTCTCGCATGAATTCAGATTAATTGTAGAAAACGGCAACAGTTAACTTAACACCTTAGCCGCCTCAACTATACGATTACGTTGAACCTTTTTATTAAAATGACACCGTATCTAAGGAGAAGATAACAGTCAAGTTTGGAAGATAAATGTCAAGTTACAAAGGATAAACACCAATATCGAAAATGACGAACATACGAAGAGGAAGGGAAAATGAGCAAGCAAAACTGAGAAGAGACAAAACAGCATCTTCGAGAGAACTAAGGTATTTCCGACTTGAAATTTTTGAAATCAGACTTGGAGTTTTCGTAGGAAATTACTAAGAAATAAAAACGCCTTTGAGACTGCCATAGAACTTTAGGAAACGTAAAACCTAGGTGGATAGTCTAGCGAAATAAGTCTTAGGCGATTTTTCCTGTCTTGATATATCGTTCCAAAACTATTCATTCAGATCTTGCAAACCGATCTAAACTCTCCGAAAATCGAGAAACGATCGCCACGCATATCAAGCTCGCTTCCTAAGGAGAGAAAAAACTAGAGACATCAACATCGTCTTAAAACCGATTAGATTCTGGCAATTTTTTTGGAACCGACATATTCCAAGTCGTCAACATGGAAACAACCAAATCACAATCCAAGCATCGTCTTTAAATCGTCCCGGATTATCGATCATTCCAAACCTCAGAAGAAGAAACGTACACAACCCTTCAAAGTATTGGTTCAACCGTTTTCTTCCGTAAAAAAAAGGGGGAGTAGGTACGTATACTATACACGTATTCTCCCAAACTTCAAAAAACTTTTGCAAATCGTCAAGAAAACGATTTTGTCAAAGCAAATCGTCCCAAATAGGCAAACAACAATATAAAATTAATCTAAACACTAGCAACATATCCAGACGATCACAAACATAATCTCAAAGACTATACATCATTTCTTGTCAATATAAAACTGAAACTCGATGTTAGCCAAAGTATTGAACCCTTTTCCGGCTTTAGAAAGCCATTTTTGTTTAAAAATTTCTACGAGAAATCTTCAATCACCAAAAAATTTCTTTCAGTTTCCGTTGTACCAAGTGAGTCACAGAAAAGAATCGAAAACATTTGCGACGAAGAAAACTCGAGAATAGATGTAGCATCGTGCACATTAAAAGGAACACTTTCCTCCCGATGGTTAGCTAGATCCCCCTCTGGTTGACCAATTCGTTCCAGAAATGAATGTGTCATGAGAATCTTCTCAAAAAACCTATGAAAAAACGTACTGCGACTAGATCGTAATGAAATAAACTTCGGTAACACTCCATGAGTAACTCCATGCAACTTTCACCTAAGATCGAAATCACAGCACAAACGTTTCTTGTAAAACCCGCAGAAACAACGCTACTTTGACATATGTATGCGTATCACCGATTTACAACCTTCGTAAAACCGGTCCCCATTACTTACGCGAAAAATCCTTCGTACAATCAGACCAAGTCTCACGAAGCAACTTTCTAAAGTTAACATAACAGGCCTTATGAAGAAGTATGTTTGTATAGCAAACCACTTGGGCTTCGTCTTCCTCAGACAAAAAGACTCGATTGTCATAAGACTATAGGCCGTATAAGTGAAACCTAGAGCGGAGAATCGTTTTCTACAACTATCGGCCATATTAGAACGGATAACACCCGACAAACTTGGCCTATCAATCTCGACAAGTGTGTTTAGGCCATCGGTCAATTATGCCTTCCACTAAAGGTCCAAACCAATATTTGTCATCACCTTTAAAGGACGATTGTAAACCAATATTTGTCATCACCATGGTCTAAACCTTGACCTACAACATCCTTGGCTATCTGAGTGAACACATCCTTCTCGCCAATCCAAACTATATGAGAAACCATTGCTCCATCACTTAACAACTAAACGACAATCTACGATTTGTCTAAAAACGTCGTGTGACTATTAAGAGAACAATTATCGTATAGCCCACAGTCGGAAATCATATGATAAATTCTTCGTAACGAAACTCAGTCCTAACAACCAAACGGTTAACGGAAAATCTAAACTTTTCGAAAATTGGCCAATTTCAATACGCTCCAAAATTCACTTTAAGCCCGCAACGTTTTACCCATAATATGCGGCGTGTAAGAAAAAATTCGTAACAAAGCTTCTAGAGTTATACGAAACATCTTTAAAAAATGCATGAAATAGATCTGGGAAGGCCAACACTTCACAAAACATTATGAAGAAAAATGCTTCTTCCCATGGACAAATTTACGCGACACCTCAGTCCTAATTCTTCGATCGCAAATCAAATTATTAGCATCCAAACAAGAACAACAATTTTGGCTGCGAACATCCGTAGTCAAACCAGAATGTTTCTCAAACGCATGGCTAAAAACACCTCAGTCCTAATTCCTCGATCGCAAATCAAATTATTAGCATCCAAACAGGAACAACAATTTTGGCTGCGAACATCCGTAGTCAAACCATAATATTTCTCAAACGCATGGCTAAGACTAAACCCTTGCAACATCGCGAAACATCTTCAAGCCCGCGGACATTTCAAGCACGAAACACGACATACGAAAGAATAACGAATCTTCAGCATCGCGAGACGTCGCAGACGCCAGAAGATTCATTCTTCGATGAAATTTCCTTCCTCGATAAAAACACCATCTTGGAAGACCAGACAGTCATACACACTAACATCTTCTCAAAACATATCCTTCGCGAAGACTC
>NC_027752.1:23743157-23748437 GCF_000695525.1 Brassica oleracea var. oleracea
CCTTGATACAGATCGAGTCTTTGATTCTCTGTTTGCAAGGATTATATCTGTGATCCATCCTAGACACTAAGCAGGGTGATCCTGTGTCTGTGGAGCAGAAAAAAACATCTTTATAGCATCCCATAGCTCTAAGGAGAAGACCATATCCATCACCTTTCATCCACCCACGCCCCCTTCAAGTGATCCAGGGAGAGACAGTCTTATCCATAGCTACACCAAGTGGTATCAGAGGCTCTTGAAGGTTAGGGTAGAGATCTTAATTTGGTTTCATCAGCTGCACACGTTCTTCTCTCTTTGGTAGCTGATCTACCATCAAAGTCGTTTGGAAGAGGAAAAGAGTGGCAGAGAAGTGAAACTACAACAAGGCTGAGACCTAAGAGACTTGTTTGATTCATTTTCTATGATGTATCCTGATGTTTTTGTTGGAGGATATGGTCCAGAAGCTTTTAAGTCGTGGGTTGAAAGCCTAGATAGTTACATTGGGCAGAATCAAGTATCCTCATGGGAAAGCCTATCCTTTGCTATTAATTTATTGAGAGGTGAGGCTAAAGCTTGGTGGAATGTAGAGGAAGAAGCCCGCTGGGATGATGAAGAACCAATCTACACTTGGAATGAGCTTAAAATAATCATGAGTTTTATTATGTGCCTTGTTTCCAATGGGAGGAGGAAGAATTAGATTTTGACTTTTACTTGGAAGAGATTGCACAACCAGAGGATCTACCAGAGGACTCATTGCCCATGATTGCGGCTGAACAGGATGGAGAAACACAAATGATTTGTATTCACGTGCCTGATCAACCAAACCAAGAAGAGAAAGTGCTTGGAGAGTCATCTACAACTCCTGAACTGGCGCATGCTTTGATTGATCAAGGTGAAAGCTTTCAGTCTTTATCTTCTGGCTTACTGACCTGGTATACTTTAGACTTCCAGACCAGCTTAGTGGAGTATTTGAGAGATGTTAAGGGCTTGCAGCAAGTTGTTTTTGAACCAGGAGGAAGCTTCAGTGTTAGTATAAGAAGTAACAACAATCTGGTGCAGAAAACAGTTACATACAAGCTTGATCTGCAAGGTTTCTTCACACCTGAAAAACAAGATTTGCGGTCAAATCTTTTTCAAGGGAGAGAGGATGGTGTGATCTTGAGTATCTGCAGTAAAAATAGAGGAGAAACAGGAGGTAACACGCCCTTGATCAGTCCCATAACTGATCAGAACCAGCTGAGATCAGCTTGGTTTATGATTGGCCCAATATGATTATGCACGACCATTATGGTCTATTTTAAGTGTATTTGGTTTTATTATTTATGTAAACTCATTAGGAAGAGGTTTTGGGCGTTATAAACCCATTAGGAGTCGGTTTGGTGTTTTAAATCAATCAGCAATAGGATTTAGTTTTGGTTTTCCTAAACCACATTGGTTTAGGCTTAGGGTTTTATGTTTTATGCTTTTAAACAGCAGCACCACGTCCATGTAACTTTCAATCGACATTTTTCTCAACTTCTTTGTTTTGAGTTTTCTCTCAATTCTGCTGGTGTGTAATATCCAGCTTGGGTTCTCTGATTTGGTGTGTCATATCCAGATCAGAAGCCTTGGAGTATCAGGAGGCGAGCCATCTCTCTTGTCTCCCACATCAATTCACAAACCTTGATACAGATCGAGTCTTTGATTCTCTGTTTGCAAGGATTATATCTGTGATCCATCCTAGACACTAAGCAGGGTGATCCTGTGTCTGTGGAGCAGAAAAAAACATCTTTATAGCATCCCATAGCTCTAAGGAGAAGACCATATCCATCACCTTTCATCCACCCACGCCCCCTTCAAGTGATCCAGGGAGAGACAGTCTTATCCAGGGCTACACCACTAGGCATAGTATCAAACACCCTGATACGAGATCCCAAAATTGTCTCTTTGCCAATATTCGAGCGTCTTCAGAAATCCCGCAAGTTTACACACTGCGGAAAACTCTCGAAACAGATCACGGATATAACAGTTCACACAAAGTTAGATTACGAGATGACAACTCGTAGTCTTCCTTCTACACCCGTATAAAATGCTATCAGCAGCAACACGCCTGATAACCTATACATATAAACTATACCGTAAAGGTCTCGCTGGAAAACTAGTCATAAGAACCTTAACTCCAATACGAACTACGTAAGGCTTGATTCCTTCAACAAGGGTACGTAGGCAGCCGTCATAAGGCGCAGCCCCAATCTTATCGTGTTCTACTTTTAGAAGAGCGAGAAGATCACTTACCACGGACCTTTTCAACCATTAATTCCGCCTAACTCACCTTACTTGCCTAACTTGCCAAGCCACTCGCTAGAACCTCACGCTAGAAGCTCATGGTTCTAACGAGCTGAGGGGCTAACTGTTGGGGTCAAAATCGGTAACAGCGGAAGCAATGTCTGAAAGTCCATGAAAATCAGCATGAAGGGCCTAGCGGTAAAATTTTTTTCAAATCTCAATCGAACCACTAAATACCGATTGTCCGAAGGCAACAGACATGTATCCAAATCCGCCGTGGACAAGCTCAACTATGGCAATCGGACCGCGGACAAGCCAAACTCGATCGATACGCGGCGACCAAGCATGCACACAGCTCGGTCGCTACGTAGCGACCGAACCCAAGACAAGCGCAGTCGCTACGTAGCGACCGAGAACGCATACTGCATGGTCGCTACGTAGCGACCGAGCACGCGTACTGCATGGTCGCTACGTAGCGACCGAGCACGTGTACTGCTCGGTCGCTACGTAGCGCCCGAGCACGCGTACTGCTCGGTCGCTACGTAGCGACCGAGCTCGAACCAAGGTCGCTACGTAGCGACCGAGCTCGAGCCAGGCTCGGTCGCTACATAGCGACCGAGTTTGTGTTCCGTTCGGTCGCTCCATGGCGACCGAGCTCTTTCGAAACGTCGATACGACACAAATCCATGCATTCTCGTCTACTCTTCGATGCTATCTCCCGAAGACCATAGCGAACCCATTTCATGTTTTCCGCCATTCGAAGTCATCAATCAAACTTTACGATAAAAACCGTGGAAAGATCGTTTTTATCGAAAAAAGTCGTAATAAACGCTTCAAGTCGAAGGACGGCCCAAAGGGACCTCAGACATGACTCGAACTCCACCTTACGATTTCTTAAACCAGCAGCCCGTAAACCGTGGAACAGTTTACGCTTGGTTCGCAAGGAAGGATAATTACGAAGATCAGGAAAATGGAATATCTTCATTTTTATGCTATGACGGTTTAAGGGCAGAAGGGGAAAAGCGCAAACCGACCTAGGAGCAAGTATATAAGGAGTCCTAGGTGAGAGGCATGAAGAAAGAACTTTTTCAGAACGAACTTAGCACTTAGAGCAATTATGCAACTTTTTGTTTTTTGTTATTTTGAGCTGCGACTCAATTAGATTTAGCCGTCTTAGGGTTGCTAGAACCAGGCTTATACCTTGTTGTAAACGCTCATACGTGATATACCCTGGATTTGACCCATTTTTATCCATGGTATATTACTATTTTACTATATATATATATATATATCTATGTTTTCTACTCTTCTAGGTATGTTTTCAGGTTCAGGTGCATTTCGGAGTAAAGCTATGACTTTGGAGCATTTTGGAGCATAAAGGACATTTCACCCGAGCTGACCACTTAGAGGTCGACGAGAGGAAGAATAATCGATCGATACGCATCAGTGCTGACGATCGATATCAGGAAATGCTCGACAGATGAAGATTAATATCGATCGATGTACACATGTACCGTCGATCGATGTCAAGACACCAGACGCGACATTTTCGATCCAGCAGACTTAAAAACCAAGGCCAAGCCAAATTACCAAAATGCCCTGACGAGTTTTTAACCTAGTAGAATATATACTGCCTAAGTGTTTGACGGCAGGGAGAGCTTTTCTTTTCTAGACCTAGTTTTGTTACAAGTTTCATTTGGGAGAGAAGATCACTTGTGATTGGAACTCCTTGTTTCATTTTCCCTATCATCTATTCTATGAGTTTCTATTTATCCATTGATATGAATTGCTTTGCTATGTCTGAGTAGTTCAACTGTTAGATCCAGGGATCAGATAGGTTTGTGGGATTAGCCCCAAACTATAGATCTGCCTTGTTGTGATATTCATGATAGATTTGTAGATCTAGTCTGTTAACCAGTGGTACATGCGACAGCTGATCACTGAGTTAAGCGAATGAGCTCTAATATATCATGCATGCAACAGTTAGGCACCTATAGGAATTATAATCTTCAACACCTGAATAGTGGCCCTGCATCTAATATAACTTCCAACCTAAGTTACATTTATCATTTACTCGCTAGTTACTATTGCTATTTTATTTAAAACATTACAACCTTTAGAATTAATAAACACTAGATTTAATTGTTCTCTAGCTCCTTCTGGATTTGATCCCTAAGTACTACATCTGAACCTCTTTTGATGAGAGTAACACTCCTTAGGGTAATTTGAGTGGTATCAAATTTGGCGCCGTTGCCGGGGAGCTTTGATCGCCATTAGATTTAGTTTTATTAGTTCTTATTATTTACTTTACCCCCTTTTCTAATAATCTTTCTTTTTCTTGTCTTTTCAGGTGCATGCCCAGCGGTACCAGAAGCAACAAGAAGAAAGACTTGCTGTTCTTAGACGATCCTGCTCATTTGGAACGCACCAACCGTAGAGATCAACGTTCCACATCGCTCAATGCAACCACTTCGTCGTCGATCGATACGCACAACCAACCGTCGACCGACACCAGACCGTCATCGTCGATCGATCCCAGTCGTCCGACAACGATCGATACTACACCGTGTACGTCGATCGATAACGTGTCGTCAAAAATGGTAAACATTATTTTTCTAACTCAGGATGAGAACGGAAACCTGTATGACCAGGCCAGTCATCTGCATAATGCAACAGGTCAGAAAATAGATGCTCATGGAACTGTTATCCCTGATGCTGATGCTACAGCAGCTGCTCAACCTGTAGATGAGGAGGCTCGATCGAAACCACTGGCCAACTACAATCTCCCAGATGAGTACTATTCCAACAGATCAACGATTCGACTTTCGGAGATCCAGAAGCAGAATTTCGAGCTGAAGCCTCAATACTACACTCTCGTGTCGCAGATACCTTACTCTGGGTTACCGCACGAGCATCCTATGGACCATTTGGAACGGTTCGAGGATCTAATCGCTGCCATTCGAATGGAAGGAGTCCCCAAAGATTACCTGCTGTGCAAGCTCTTCAGATACACGCTGAATGGAGAAGCGATGCACT
>NC_027752.1:23748645-23749595 GCF_000695525.1 Brassica oleracea var. oleracea
GCTAAGCACTTTCTTCCGAGGTCTCGCCTTACAGTATCAAATGGCTCATGATACGGCGAGTGAAGGAAACTTCACTACTCGGAATCTGTTGGAAGCTGTGAGACTTATCGAAAACCTTGCTAACAGCAGCAGCACCAAAAATACTGACTCTGAACGGAAGAAGTCTGTAGCCTCTATCGGGAAGGAACAGATGGACGAAGTAAGAGCTAAGTTAGATGTGGTGCACGAACTTCTTAGGAAGCAAGTATGTTCAGCTGAAGGAGAAGTAGCAGATACCGAAGGAGAAGAAGATGTGAACTACATCAGAGGTACCGGATTCCAAAAATTTGGAAACCAGGGCGGAAACAGAAACTTCTTTGGAAATGGCCAAAGAAGTAACCAAAGTTCACAATTTCAAAAAACCCATCAACAACAGCAAGAGCTACTCGAACTCTTACTATCAAAATCCACCACCCCAAACTCAGGAAAGCAAGATCGAAGAAATGCTTGATCGAGTACTGTTGGGACAACAACAAATCACCGTGGATTTCAACGGTAAGATAGACTCTGCCTACAACAATCTGAACACCAAAATCGAGACCTTAGGGACTCAGGTGAGAAAACTTGAAACCCAAGTAATTCAGACGGGCGAGACTATTAAGAGGCAAGAAGCTTTTGCTAAAGAAGCAGGAGCCGACAAAGGGAAACACCACGTAAATGCCATCATAGATTACAAAGGGAAACACCACGTAAATGCCATCATTGATGATGAATTCTGGCAAGTGGTGAGAAATGAAAACCTTGAGGAAGGGGATTTCAAAGTCGAAAGCTCTATGAGTCTCGGCGGATCCCAATGGTATCGACCGATGTCGATGAACTCGCATCGATCGACAGACCATGATGAAGATCGATGGACGGATTACTCCAGACATCGATCGACGTCGTCTGCCGATTCAACTGAATGCAATGCG
>NC_027752.1:23749843-23768136 GCF_000695525.1 Brassica oleracea var. oleracea
ATCAAGTCAGAGGAAAGATGAAACACAGGATCACATTGACGAAGAAGAGTGATCGTGGGAAGTTTGCAATACCATGCATAGTCAAGGGTGTTGAATTTCCCCATTCAATGTGTGACACAGGAGCATCGGTTAGTATCCTCCCTAGGATCATGGCGGACCAGCTTGGTTTGACCATCGAACCCTCAACAGAATCCTTCACCTTCGTGGATCTTTCAGAGAAACGATCCGGAGGCATCATAAGAGATCTGGAGGTACTGATTGGTAATGCCCTTGTCCCTGTAGATTTTCATGTCTTAGACATCGAGCTTAACTGGAACTCTTCACTTCTGCTTGGAAGATCCTTCCTAGCTACAGTAGGAGCTGTATGTGACATGAACAAAAACAAATTGTGTCTAACGCTCATAGACCCAAACATCCACTACGAACCCATCCGACCTAAGAGAAAGGTAATTAATTCTGTGGATTATGGGAAAGAACTTGGCTTCATTGGCGCATGCCATTGTGGAGCAGAGTATGAATCGGAGTACGAAACAGAGTACTCGGAATCGATCGACACCCCAACCTTTCCATCGATCGATTCCAATGTGTCAATGGTGACCGATGACCACAACAACACGTCACTCGACGTAATGCACCCACTTGACCATTTCGCTTCACCTAATCATTGCTACCAACATTTTGCCTTCCAACCTCCAACCAGGAGAGGACATGATGATTATTCCATAGGCAGTTGGGCAAACAATCGTTTCCATGAAAGTTTTACAGTTGACACTGTAATTACTTCACCTCATGAGGAACATACCGAGGAATACGATGAGGATTACTGGAAAGAACGTGCAATAGAAATATCTTTGCAGGATGAAAGACTTGAAACACACAACTTCACCAACAGGTTTCCAACATCGTTCGACGCTGTGCACTCCACATCGGTCGATACCCACCCTTGTCCAGCAAAACAACCGTTCACATCGATCGACACCAGTAAAGGAACATCGATCGATATTCGCGCCGCAGCGAAAATTCAGGAGCAGGAGAATATTCCCTCCCTAACTAGGTTTACAGATACCTATATAAATCGTTTTGCACCTCTAAAACCACCTAAACACATCAGAGCAATCACACAAGCAAATAAGATGAACACTCTTCCTTCTACATCAACAGAAAAATCCATGAAGAGCAATCATCTCAAGAACACAAATTCTGCAGAAATTACTCTGCCATCGATCGATGTAACTGTATCTACGTCGATCGATACTACTCTAAACCCTAATCTCTCTATTTCTAAAAAGAATAATTATGCAAACATTGATTACGGTTTTCTAACACCTGATGAACTTGGTGTTTTCAGGGATCCAGATGGCAACGCACGTGCAATGGATGGAAGGATTTTACAAGTGTCCAGAGAGGACATTGCAGACATCCTTCAAGTAACCAATGGACCCGACAACCTGTTCTCACAGCAACGTGGCACTCCAGACGTCATTCTAACAGATCCCAACAACCACGCAGGAGTCACCACAACAGAGACCAACCCAGATCTATCACGCCAACCAAAAGGGCAAGCATCGATCGACGGTATCATGGAGACACCGATCGACAGGGTAACACCAACGTCGATCGATATGGATAATCCGACGTCGATCGACAGATGCTATGAATGTGGGAACCGCGCTTTCGACATGTATGGAGCCAGAAAGTTCACTTGGGAACAAAGGGACGAATATGGAGTCTACAGAGATGAGCGTGGACACGCACGAAGCACAGCTGGTGAGATGATACTTGTCACAAAGGACAACATCAGGAAAATACTGGAAAGAGCATCTCTTTTTGAAGAGAGCCACATCTGTCTTCCAGAACATGCCACTTCCTTCACACCCACAAGACTGGAACCAGAACTCTACACCAAAGAAGAAATCGATGAAATGGTGGTTGGTATTTGTGGAGCTCAGGAGAAACTGGGAGAGGAGCTCAAAACACTGGTAGATGAAACACATCAGCCTTTGGATAGAGGCTACAATGAGCTTTTCAGATGTATCGCAGAAATGAGGACAGAAATTGATAGTTTACGTCAGCAACTTGAGAAGGAAGCTACGACCTCAGCATCGATCGATGCACCATGTGCAAAATCGATCGACGTCAGTCTTCCTACAGCTCAGACCCTTGCAGAACCGCGATGCTCAATACAATACAGGGATGAATGGGAAGTCTCATACATCGACTCAAAGATAAACGACGTTTACTGCCCTCTCAACAACAACGTGGACTGGCTAAGCACCAAAATCGAGCTACTACAGCAAGCCCTGGACACCATTCGCAAGAAGGACCAACATCCAGCCACATCGATCGACATGTGCACCTTCACATCGCTCGACGCGAAAGTTTCAGCAATGAATGAGAGGCTGAGGACTTACGAGGATATGCATGACCGTTTTATATCACCAGTCATGATATATTTAAACAAATTGTCTAGTCAATTACTTGATGCCCAAAAGGATATTGAGAACATTACTAATCAAAGTTTTTTACAGGAAAAATCAACATCGATCGACAGGCTAAGAGAACCCTGGATCGATGGCAGGAAACCTGTGGAGTTACTTCCTTACACAGCAGCAGAAGTTGACAAGATCACATCCAAGATCTACACTGCTCTAGACAACATGGAGGAACGACTTGACAAACGCTGCGATGACATCTACTTTCCATTCGACAACAAAATCAGTGGACTAGACAACCACGCAGAATGGCTACATAAAGAAGTCAAAGCCATTCAGAGGCAACTCGTAGCTCAACATCAGATATCAGCATCGATCGACAGGACAAAGGCAAAATCGATCGACGGCAACTCACCGAGATCGACAACCGAACACATAATCGCATCGATCGACGCCGAGTCTACAACAATCGGCGAGCAGCTGATACACAAGACAGTGGAGTCAATGCAAAAGGAACTGACAGATCTTTCAGCATACGCCTATGACAACATAGGCTGGCACCAGGTCAGCATTGACAACATTCAAGAAAGGCTACAGAACATCTCCAATGTACTTGGGAAGATGGATGACAAATGGACAAGAAATGATGAGGCCACAAGAAGTTTCATTGCATCTTGGTCCAGAATGCACAGAGATGACGTGGATGCTTGCTTTCCAACAAGTAGCTGCTTCTCCACCCAATAGCCAATCACTACCACAGTCAAGCTAAATGACTATAACCAAGCGCTGAGTGGGAGGCAACCCACTATTAGGTATTTTACTTTGGTTTTATTAGCTAGCAATTAATTTCTTTCGTTTTATTTCTTTCAGATTTAGGAGACCCAAGTAGGAAGACCTTTATATCGACCGACGACGAGACATCGTTCGACATAGGCAACCACACGACGATCGATGTAACACTTACCCATCGATCGATATCTAACACGGTCAGATGTATCTTACCTACTTGTTACATTTCGTACATCATACACTTTTCATCATACCTCCGGCTGAGTTACACTGGGACAGTGTAATTTAAGTCTGGGGGAAGATTTACTGATATAATTTATTTTATTCTCACGTAAAAAGGAATTTCAAATAAATTATGCATAGCTATCGAAAATAGGAACTATAATCTTATATTGGTTTAAACATGAATATCTAACAAATCTTTAGCACTATTTTAGATTTACTGATTGCAGATAGCACTAAGGATGCTAAAGCAGATCAACCTATCAACTACACACTTGCCTTGAACCGTATGAAGAAACCAAAGCTGATTTCCAACACTAAACCTGCCATAACCGCTTGTCTTGGGGCTTGGTATACATGGGATCAGATTCTTCAGATAGGTCTGGAAGGTAACGCCTGGTTTAGATTATTTATTACATTTTCTCTCTCTAGATTTCGACCCTAGATTAGTTATATTAAAAAAAACAAAATATATATATATATATATATATAATATAAAAATATAAGAAAGATCTATTGTTTAATTAGGATGAGTCTGAACAGGACTTGGTGACTAAAACCATTAACGCTCGATTCATAAAGACTCAAATAAAAGAGTTCGAAACGGGACTTGGAGGCGGCAATCTTCAAGGCTCGCTTTCTCAAAGAACTCTTGGATATAGGTCAAAAAGAAGTGAACAGAACTTGGTGGCAACCACCATTAAATTTTGATTCATGGAAGCCTGTCCAATCTTGGTCACTGATCCTGCAATGGAAGCAGACTTTGACTCAATAGAGAAATTTAGAGAGAGAGAAACTAGGAACTAAATTTTACCTGCAGCTCCAGAAACCTGTCTGAAATCCTTGCATCCTATGATCGATACTCCCAAGGTAAAGCATTCTCTTTCTATTTAAGCTAAGAAATGAAATCAGTAGAGGGGATGTCAGACGTGAATTGACGAGTTGTGTTATGTTAGAAATGGTTGCTAAGCTAGGATATTGCATAGGGTGCTTTTGTGATTAGGACTGTTTAAATGTGGTTGCAAAATTGTTGAGGAAAGATTTCTATGTTTTTAAAATCTTAAGTTCCAAAATATTTTCAAACCTCTTTCAGAGAGACTGTCTGTATGTTTTGCTTGAGGACAAGCAAAAGGGTAAGTCTGGGGGAGTTGATATACCCTGGATTTGACTCATTTTTATCCATGGTATATTAATATTTTACTATATATATATATCTATGTTTTCTACTCTTCTAGGTATGTTTTCAGGTTCAGGTGCATTTCGGAGTAAAGCTATGACTTTGGAGCATTTTCGAGCATAAAGGAAATTTCACCTGAGCTGACCACTTAGAGGTCCACGAGAGGAAGAATAATTGATCGATACGCATCAGTGCTGACGATCGATATCAGGAAATACCTCGACAGATGAAGATTAATATCGATCGATGTACACATGTACCGTCAATCGATGTCGAGACACCAGACGCGACATTTTCGATCAAGCAGACTTAAAACCCAAGGCCAAGCCAAATTACCAAAATGCCCTGACGAGTTTTTAACCTAGTAGAATATATACTGCCTAAGTGTTTGACGGCAGGGAGAGCTTTTCTTTTCTAGACCTAGTTTTGTTACAAGTTTCATTTGGGAGAGAAGATCACTTGTGATTGGAACTCCTTGTTTCATTTTCCCTATCATCTATTCTATGAGTTTCTATTTATCCATTGATATGAATTGCTTTGCAATGTCTGAGTAGATCAACTGTTAGATCCAGAGTTCAGATAGGTTTGTGGGATTAGCCCCAAACTATAGATATGGCTTGTTGTGATATTCATGATAGATTTGTACTCATTGCTTGTTTTAGCCTAGCTAACTAGAACATGATCATAGGATTGCATATTCAAGCACCCTGACGTCTTAATAGACTATCGATCGACACTCTCTTGTGTCTGCATCTAACCGGTGAGACACAAGATCTAGTCTGTTAACCAGTGGTACATGCGACAGCTGATCACTGAGTTAAGCGAATGAGCTCTAATATATCATGCATGCAACAGTTAGGCACCTATATGAATTATAATCTCCAACACCTGAATAGTGGCCCTGCATCTAATATTATTTCCAACCTAAGTTACATTTATCATTTACTCGCTAGTTACTATTGCTATTTTATTTAAAACATTACAACCTTTAGAATTAATAAACACTAGATTTAATTGTTCCCTAGCTCCTTGTGGATACGATCCCTAAGTACTACATCTGAACCTTTTTTGATGAGAGTAACACTCCTTAGGGTAATTTGAGTGGTATAAATACGCAAATTCGGAATAAGACTTCTCTTTGCTTTCTTTTTATGATTTTTATACTTTTTCGTTGTTATCTCGTGTTCTGATTGCTTAGCCTGTGGTATTAGCAAATATCTGGGACCTCTGGGAAACTAGGGTTGTCCTACTTTCCTTATTTAAACGGAAATCGACAGTGCGAATTTCAATTCCCACACGTAGGCAGCTTGATCCCGAGTTCAGTCACAATCTTCCTTCTCCCGTTATCTTTATGCTATTCGGCATACGAATGTAATCCATTTTTGTCAACTCATACCTGATTTCATCGTTGTGTTATGAGGATATTGTTGCCTACATCCTTTTTCTTCCCCAGATTAAACCCTCGATCACTATAATTACTTAGTGTGAATTTTAGGATCTACAACCTCGACAAGCTGAAATCTTCTAGAGAACCAAATGAGATAATGTCAGGATGTTCCAGGTCCACATGTGTGCCTTTCGCCCCTGCGAAGGTCACTGAATAAGATAACTAAAGCATGAGGTGGTCAGTGATCAACACGGAATAAGGTCCTAATTCCCACAAAGTTCTAACTGACTCGAACATAAAAACTGACTCAAAAGAAAAACAAAAAAAAAGAAACGAGTTAGTAAACGACGAAAACCCTCCCCAGACTTACTTCACACCGTCTCTGGCATGAAAATAAGATTGTTACATTCACTCAGGAGCCTGCAGAATCATTCAGAATCTCCTGGATTAGATTCAAGTGTTGGATTCAATGAAGTACAACTGCTCAATACTTTCTACAGAGGCATCGCGGTGCAGTACCAGATGGCTCTTGATGCTTCCAGCAATGGGAACTTCAACATCAGGAATCCAGAGGAGACAGTGAAGGTCATTGAAAACCTAGCATATAGCAGCGGCACCAAGAACACTGATTTTGAGGGGAAGAGATCTGCCACCATCCTTGGGAATGATCAGATAAATGAGGTGAAGTCAAAGCTGGACAGTGTTCACAAGCTTCTCAGGAAGCAAGTCTGCTTGGTTGAAGATGCAGAGGAT
This sequence comes from Brassica oleracea var. oleracea, assembly GCF_000695525.1. NCBI lineage: Eukaryota > Viridiplantae > Streptophyta > Magnoliopsida > Brassicales > Brassicaceae > Brassica > Brassica oleracea. The sequence goes on from NC_027752.1 coordinate 23,756,604, forward strand.
GTAGACACAGAGGGTGGAGCTGAGGAAGCAGATGTGAAGTTCATTAGTGGAACTGAATTCCAAGGTTCTGGAAACCAAGGTGGAAACAGAAATTTTTATGGAAATAGGGGCAATTTCAACATGAGTTCGCAGCACCAGAAACCCTACAGCAACAACTACAACAACAACAAGGTTTATGGAAGCTCCTACTACCAGAAGCCACCACCGCCAACTCAAGAGAGCAAGATTGAGGAGATGCTTTATAGAGTTCTCGAGAGACAGCAGCGCATGACAGTGGACTTCAAATGGGAAGATTGATTCTATCTACACCAACTTGAACACAAAGTTTGATACTTTGAGCACACATGTGAAGAAGCTGGAGATGCAGTTTGTTCAGGCAAGAGAAGCTGTTAAGAGGCCGGGAGCCTTGACAAGAGGGGTATAAGATGATGTAATGAAGCACCACATGAATGCCATTATTAGGGATGATTTCTGGCAAGTGGTGAAAGAAGAGAAGCTGCAAGAAGGAGATTTCGAAGTAAAGAGTCTGATGAGTTTCGGTGGATCGCATTGGTGTCGATTGATGCCAAGCCACGAACATCGGTCGACAGAAGTCATCCAAAACCGATCGACATCCTCTTCTGGACATCGATCGACAACACCTACGGAGTCAACCGCTTCGTGCAATGCCGTGATGATCATGACTCACGAGGAGTTTGCAGTAAAACACCCACATCCGCCCATCCATGTCTACGTCAAAATCGATCGACATTCTGACCCCGTCATCGGACATCAGAAAACTGCCACCGATCGATAACCACCAGCACCCATCGAACGATGAGCAACTATTACGTACCGAGTACAGATGCCAAAGATAGATGTTGCACGTCTTAATGCACTCAGGCCCAAACCCAAACATTCAGAAACCCACCAGAGGCCGTCAGGATACCTTCAGAAGATGAAACAGATTCTATGGAGGTTGATAGGGTTCCTACGGGAATAACCCTAAGGAGAAGAAAGGAAAAAGTGGTGAAATATCTAAAGAGGGGGGCTAATGAAAAGGAAAGGAAAGTTTCCAAAAAAGAGTCTTTAGGATTCCTCTAGATAAGCCATTCGAGGATACTTAATTTTACCCACAGATTGTGGATGTTCTTCAGAGAAACCAGAAAGACAAAAGAAGACATTAGGAGAATGTTCCGTGAAGCTAGAAAGCAGATGAGGAAGAGGGTTATATTGAAGAAGAAAAGTGATCCTGGGCAATTTGCAATACCATGCATGGTGAAGGGTATTGAATTCCCACAGGCTTTGTGCGACACAAGAGCATCAGTCAGCATCCTTCCTAGAATTATGGCAGACCATCTGAGTCTGCAGGTGGAGCCTTCCAAGGAATTATTCACTTTTGTGGATTGTTCAAATAGAAACTTAGGAGGAATTGTGATAGACCTAGAAGTGTAGATTGGTAATACCCTAGTTCCAGTAGATTTCCATGTCTTGGACTTCAAGCTGAACTGTAAGTCTTCTCTATTACTTGGGAGAGCCTTCTTGTCAACAATAAGAGCAGTGTGCAACTTGCAAACCAACCAGTTGTGCCTAACACCGATAGATCCTCACGTCCACTACAACCCTATTCCAGTCAAGAAACCACAGACGACCTCCAAAAAAATCAATAATCCAGGAATCATTGTAGCATGCCACTGTTGAGCTGAGTACGAGACAAAATACTCGGTGTCGATCGAAACTCACACTGCAACATCGATTGACAGTGCCCAAAAAAAATTGATCGACAGTAATCAAGGAGAATGAGAAAATGATTACTATAATCCCACTATGGCAGCACACAAAATGCATACGAAGGAGTATAAAGAAGATTATGAGGAAGAACGAGCTATAGAGCAAAGAGCGACTTTTGACGAGAAAGATAAACTTCTCCATCATTCCTCTTGGAAAAAGAAGTCGCCATTGATCGACAGGAACGATTGAACATTGATCGACACTCATCCTCCTCAACCAAACCACCTTCAAGCATCGACCGACATCGCCTACTACCCATCGATCGACACCAACGTCGACGCTACCCGAGACAGAGATTACTCAATGGGAAGTTGGGCAGATGATCGCCATCACGAGAGTTACGTAGTAGAGACGGCATACCGTGATCAAGGAGTTGATGAACTTGATGAGGGTTTCACATATGAGGAACTTCTCAACATGCAAAGACGCGATGAAACATAACAGAAACGAGCAGAAGCTGCTTCGGAAAGAACACATTTCAGCCATCCGATCGACAGAGCGATACCTCCATCGATCGACATCAGTCATTCAACATCGATGGACATCAACCATACAACATCGATTTACATCCGTCCAAAACTAATAACCATTGTAAGCGAAAAAGAAAAACCTGATAACCAGTATCTAACTCCAGACGAATTTGGTATTTTCAGGGACACAGATGGCTACGCAAAAGCAATAGATGGACGTACGTTGCACGTATCTCGAGAGGATATTGCACACATCCTTCAGACAACCAATGGGGACAGAAAACCTCTTCAAGCAACAACGCACCATTTTAGAACACCAGCAGAAGGTTACAAAGGAGTTCTATGACACAACTAGTGGCATAGATACACGCTTCAAACAGTGGTCTCGACACCCTACTCGACCATCGATCGACGTTGACATCCCAACATCGGTCGACAAACGTCATGAATTTGGCAGAAGAGCCTTTGATCTTTTCGGTACCAGAAAATTCTACTGCGAAGAGAAAGATGAGTACGGAATCTACATAGATGATCAAGGATACGCCAGAGATGTAGATGGACACAACATTCGTGTTCATAACAAAGATATCAGAAGACTTCTGGAAAGAGCCTCGAAAGATGAGCACATCTACATATGTCTTCCAGAACATGCTAGCTCATTCACTCAAACCAAGCTAGTACCAGAGATCTACACCAAGGACGAGATCATTGAGATGTTCTATGGAATCTGCGGAGAACAAGAGAAGAACAAAGAAGACTTCCAGATGAAACATGATGGAGTCTACTATCCATTGAATGATAGTATCAGTTGGCTAACTACTTGCATGGAAGAGATGAGGCAAGACATAACCAGAATTCAGCGTGAGACGGACGTTTCTCACCCTACATCGATCGACAGACGTCGAAAAGCATCGATCGACAGCCGCTTTTAAGCATTGGTCGACGACAATCCACCACACTCACATACGATGAAGTCTAAACCAGATTTTCACACCAGGGGAGAGATAGATAAGTTGGTAGAAGGGATCTACCGAGCTTTGGAAGCTACATAAGAGAGGCTTGATAGGAGACGTGATGACATCTATTTCCCAACGGATCTTAGCATTAGTGCTTTGACTTTCAGGATAGAAGCTATTCAAGGGGAATTAGTGGAAATTCAGAGTTACATTGCCCATCGACCAGAAGCATCACCATCGATCGACAGATGCAACAATAAATCAACTGACATTCACAGACAGACATCAGTCAACGACGCTACAAACCGATGGAGGCTAGTACAAAAGAGTCTTGGAGATAGATTGCAGTAGATAGAAGATCTACAATAATGAAGGAAAAATAGCGCAAAGGAGATGAAGCAATTCAAAACTTCACTGATACATGGTTCAACAAGCACATAGAAGAGATGGAGACTTGTTTTCCAACAAGTGCCAGCTTTCAACATTACTAGCCCAAATTACCTCCAAAGTCAAGCTAAATGACTATAACAAAGCGCTGAGTGGGAGGCAACCCATTATTAGGTATTTTTTTTTGGTTTTTATTAATCTACTATTTATGTTGGTTTTTGGTTATTGCAGGTCATAAAAAAAAGATCGGATAGACAATTGCCGTGCATATCGACCGGCGAGACACTGTCGACATCGATCGACATAGCATCACCTGCCGTGACCGATATCAACATCCTTACATCGGTCGACATACATTCTGGTCTGGTATATCATTCTAACTTTTCACATTACGTACTTATTATTTATTTATCACCATAACTCCAATTGAGTTTACACTGGATAAAGTGTAGTTTAAGTCTGGCGGGAGGTTTACTGATATTAGTTTATTCATGAATTTTAAAAATATTTTCAAACATAAAATTTTTATTGAGTCAAGAAGGGGATAATGAACTTATTTGATTTTTGCTTGTTATCTAACCACTCTTTAGCATCATTCTAGACTTGCTGATTGAAGATAGTACTAAAAATACTAAAGTGGATCAACTTGTCAACTATGTTACACTTGCTGAGATTGTTTGGAGCAACCAAAGCTTACCTCCAGCACTAAAACTTGACCCAACTGCTTCTCTTGGGGCTTGGTATACATGGGATCGGATTCTTCAGACAAGCCTGGAAGGTAAAGCCTTGTGTAGATAGATTTATCACCCTCTCTCTATTTTCAAAATTTAGATATAAAATAATAATAATAATAATAATAATAATAATTTATTATTATATATATATACATATCTATTAGAGATTTATTTTGGAAGGGATTCGAACAGGACTTGGTGGCTGCAACCATTAAGACTTGCTTCATAAGAATTCTATAGGTAAAGGATTAGAACATGACTTGGTGGCTACAACCATTAAGGCTTGATTCATGGAAGTCTGTCCAATCTTGGTCAATGATCTTGCAAATATAAGCAGACTTTGACTAAGAGAAAAATTAGTAGAGAGAGAGGATAGGAACTAATGTTTACCTGCAGGTCCAGATACTTGTTTGAAAATCCTTGCGTCCTGTGATCGATACTCCCAAGGTAAAGGCTGCACTTTTATTTATACTAAGAAATGAGGTTGGTAGAGGGGAATGTCAGACAAGATTTGCTAAGTTGTTAGCTAGGTGAATTTTATTGCTAAGCTAGGATATTATATAATGTACTTTTGTGATTAGGACTTCTTAAATGTGGATTGCAATATTGTAAAGGTGATGATTCTAAGTTTAAAATTGTGTGATTGCCTGCTGTTTTCAAACTTCTTTCAGAGAGACTGCATTTTTGTTTTGCTTGAGGACAAGCAAAATGGTAAGTCTGAGGGAGTTGATAGACCATGGATTTGACCCACTTTCAACCATGGTTTATAGGTGTTTATACTACTAATTATTACTAAGTGTTATTTTTGTGATTTTTGACTTTGAGTGCTAGTTTGGAAACATAAACTTGATTTAATGCTATTTTTGTTTTTTTCTCTGTCATGAAAGAAAACGATTACGACGGAAACACAACAAATAACCAAAAAAGAGAAGAAAATAGTTGATAAATATGGAAGTGGAGAAAGAGAGAAGGCATGTGGAGATCACATGGTATTACTCTGCGCATTACTCTGCCTTGGAGATATTTGGAGCAAGCACCCTAGATGACCATCGAGCTCGACCATCGGTCGATATTGAGGGACTAATATTGAACGATGTTCACATCAGAGCATCGATCGACAGCGAAGCGCGCAGAAAGCCTGTTTGGTCACAGCCGACTTGAAGCCTAAGTCTTCACCAATTTACAAGATTACCCCCAACGTGTTTTAACTTAACTATATATGCTTTGCCACCATGTTAGAGGCCAAGTGTGATTTTCTTGTGTTTTTTGTTTTACTAATATAAGCAAAAGGTTTTTAGGATTTTGATAGATTGGAGAGAAGATCCAAAGTTATATTTGTCATGGAACTCCATTGACATCTATTTACTATTCTAATGAAGTTTTCTTACCTAATTGATGTCATAAATTGCTTGGCCATGTTTGAGTAGTTCCATTGTTAGATTTTAGGGTTTAAATAGGTTATAAAAGATTAGCCCCAACTATAGATTGTTAAGTTGTGATAATAATCATTAAGATTGTCATTAATGTCTGATTCTAGATTAGCTACCTAGAACTTGCCCTAGGATTGTTAGATAAAAGCGATAGCTTAATTCTCATCCTGAAACCATTCTAATTGAGCTAATTTTCTTGCTAAGAGTAAGACGAGAGCGGATCTAGTGATCTTAGTGAGCATCATTCAACGCGCACATAAAGCTTAACTAGAAGCGCGTCGATTGATATCCATACTGAATAATCGATCGACGGAGTGAAAGGTGTATTGTTTGATATCCCTATAGGATAATCAATCGACACTTGCTATTGATCGAACACATTTGTTTGGGTCATTAGATCTAGTTATTAGACAAGTCCAGAAACGCGAGAGCTGATTGACTTGTAGTTTCGTAGTTGGGCTCTATATTATCATGCATGCAACTCATTAGGCATCCGTAGGATTATAATTCCAAGTTTCCTGAATAAAAACCCTAAGTCTAGCTATTTCCTTTTAAACACCAAAACCTCAACCAATCAATCGAGCAATTACTTGTTCAGCAAAACTGCAAATTTACATTTTAATCATTAAACCATCTAACTTAACAAATCCCATTAGATTTATTAGGTTCCCTAGCTCCTTGTGGATTCTTTCCCTAAGTACTGCAAATGAACCTCTTATTTCAGAAAGTAAATTCACTTTTTAGGGTAATTTTAGTGATATCATTAGGCATGTTGACGATTGCTCCTGTAGCCATAAGACCTTCCAAAGATCAAAGGCATCTCATTATCCTTCCTCATCTCAACAACTTGAAATTCGATATGGAGTACACAGTCCCCAACCTGGACAGAAAGATTTTGAATAGTTCCATATGGGACTACCATCGAAGAGTTTGCAAAAGCCAGCTTCACCTGAGAAGGCTCAACATCAACAACGCCGAGCTCGTCTACAATCGCTTTTGAGACAAGTTTTACACTAGACCCAGAATCACAAAGAGCTTCCTTGAATTCCACTCCAGCAATGAAACAAGGAAAAACAAACTTTCCAGGGTCATCGACCTTAGGCAATACATTCAGTGATTGTGTCAATGCTTCAGTAAAGAGAGCCTTAATTTCCTAACGAGTTTCTCTGCAATGTTTGATGAACATATGCGATGGCCGAATCTCCCAAGCATGTTCAAATGAGATCTTTTGAGGAAGCCTTCTTACCATCTTCCTAAACCTAGCCAGCTGCTCTGCACTAATAGGATCCATCAGATGTTTAGGTAGAATTGGATAGGGAACCTTAGGAACATACACTCACACTAGTGGAGTCTCAGTAGGTTCGCTGGGAGCAGTCATCCCAGAGCTAGCAGACTGCTATGTGTTCTCTTCTGCGCCTAGAACAGTCTCAACAAACGGTTGCTATATTGCATTAACAGTGCTCAGTCCTAGGATTTTTATCAGTTTTTCCAGCGAGCGTCCCTTGTTTCCTCTTGACACTCTCAGCTGTTTGAGTAATCTGAACATCGATCTTTCTTATGTGGCTCGCAACAGTGTCATACTTAGCATTCAGCTCAGTGAACATGTTGCCCATCCTGGTGTCGATTTCGTTGGTTACCTCATTCAACGCCTTGGCCTGAAACTGCTGACCCTGCAAGAGCTGTTGCATCATCATACCCAGACCCTTCAGCTCATCTGGTTGATTATTTCCGGTAGCTGGAACAGCTTGCTGATTGCTCTGCGATTGTCGCTGGTTTTGGTTCTTAATCTGCCCGGCCATAGCTTGCTCCATGCTGAAGACGTGCCCTTGGTTGTTTTTCGGTAGCTGATCAATCTTGGCAGTCAGCTCATATATCTTCTCGGTATCAGAACTGTTCCCTTCTTGGAGCAATCACTCTTCTCGTTCTTATTGGCTGAGGTAGCAGCCATGTTCTCCATCAGTGGTATGAGTCATGAAGTCTCCATTGCTGGCAGAGATCATAGCAATCTGAAATTCCAAGTCAACTCCATCATAGAAAATGCCCATGCATCGCAGAAAGGCTCATCAGTGAGCTGTCTGAAGAAGGTGATCTTGTTCCTCAATGCAGTTGTTCTCGCCTTAGAGTAGAAATGGCTGAGGAACGCTGATCGGACCTGCTCCCAGGAAGTAAGAGAACCAGTAGGGAGAGAAATCAACCACCTTGCAGCCTTGCCATCAAGAGAGAATGGGAACAACGTGCACTTGATATAGTAAGGTTGTACTCCATTGGCGTGAGTAAATCTGCAGACTTTTTTGAAACTTTCAATATGCTCCATTGGCATCTCTGCTGGAAGACCATTGAACACTTTCCTCTGCACCAGAGCGATCAAAGCAGGCTTGATCTCAAAGTCATGTCTAAGGCAGGATTGAGGAGTAATGGCAGAGCCCGTAGTAGGGAATTTACGCGGAAGGTTTCTCTGCCCGATTGGAGCAGCTTGCTCCTGCTGTAGCGCGGCCTGTTAAGCAGCTTGTTCATGCGCTTGAATGGTGTGCTGCAACTGCGGTTGCATCTGTTGCAACTGAGCAGTGAGTTGCTCTTGATTGTCGTAGTCGCCCATTATGGTGTTGTTCGGCCCTCATTGTTGATGGCTAGTTCTTTCTAACCTTGCTAACTCCTGGTTGCTAAATGTAACTAACTCTCCTTGTGCATTTTTCCGAGTATGTCTACTGGTCGTGCACCTGAAAAATTAACTGGAACAAAAAGGATAGAGCAAGTTAGAGGTCTTAGACTAAATAAATAACCAAAAAATAAAGGTAAAAAGCTGGTCCCCGGAAACGGCGCCAAAACTTGATAAACTAAGATTGTGTCTTTACTACTGCAAGCTAACATTGTAGATGTAGTATTTGAGATTCAATTCCAGAGGATCAGTTTACACTTTATTTCTATAAGATCAATATCAAGCTAAGACAATGTGGGGGTTTTAAGATTTGTGTATCGTGAAAAGCAAGTAACAATATTAATTAAAGATTTCAGATAATTAAAAGAGCTAGGTTCATGGTGATTCATTGGAATACTTAGGACATGAGCTACACAACTATTCAGGAAGGCAATAAGAGCCAATCTAGAACTTGAACAACAAGAATAGATAAACCCACTATCGTGGCGTCTACCAATTTATCAAGCAATCCTAATGCCTAAACTGTCGTTTTGATCAGAGAATGATGACAAGCATTAAGTTCAGATTCAATTGGTTCACGGTTTGCCTTAGCATCAGCTTTCGTTGGCTAAGGACAAATCGCCTATCTATGCTTTTTCTAGCAACCTAAAACACTTTTGATGATTAGATTAAACATATATAGCAGATTCTAAATGGCCAGTTTAACATAAGCAGTAAGCATAACAATAGATAGAGATATCAAAGAATAACAATCCTATTTGTGTCAAGCTCATTGATCCATGATCCCTATGACCCTAAACCTAACAAGCGACTACTCATACAAGAACATAGAAATCACAAAGATAACAGATGAATAAAACATGTATAGATAAAATAGAAATATGATTCAGGGGGTTCTTCTCTAAATCGAGAGAGATAGGCTTCTCCCTTTACAAATTATCAAATCACAAATCTCCAAAAGCTCCAATATGGTTTCTTCTCCAAAAACTAACGTAGAATGTCTAAAAGAATAAGAAAAGATATATTTGCAGGTCTCTGACAGCCAAGGAGAAAAATGGGGATGTCCTAGGTAAAATCCCGAAATATTTGTAAATTTCCTTAAAAATCTCTGCCGCTAGAATACGCCCTCAGGGTGTTCTGCGTGATCGGGAACAACCATCAAGACTGTTATGCATGAAAATCACCAAATTGCACTCTTTTCTGCCTCTTGTGTTCCAGCCATCGCCCATCCAATGCAACACCATACCTGTAATGACTCGAAAAGGACTAGGAAGACTCGATAAAGACTTGAAAACTAATTAAAAAGCATATATACAAGATGTCTAAAATACCATATATCATCGATCGATGTTGCGGTGTTGGTGTCGATCGATGTTGAGGTAGTGGTGGTGATCGATGCTGAGGTCGGATCACTAGTCTCAGCTTCTTCTGCTCTGCTCAGCTCTTCAGATCCGTGTTGTTTATCACCCTCTACAATAATGTAGTGGAGCAACTGTCTCGGAATCTGATCTTCCCTCTTTGTATGCCAACTTTCAACAAGCATGTCCCACTTATCATTCTTCTCCTTTTCTCGAGTTGCTTCAGCATCATCAAGAATTTTGTAAAGGAAGGCTCTTTCTATGTCCTCTCAGGTGGTTAGAGATCATGGATGTAGTTTACTGAACCAGCTGAATGCATCCCCATAGATAGAATAGGGGAAGATCTTTCAGAGCATGTGTTATTCAGACACTTCATTCTACTCACTCCTTGACACGAGATCCTCAAGCTCTTCAATGTAGTTTTTGGGATCTTGGTTAAGAAGACCCTCGAAGGGGTCTTGACTTATCCAATCATACCACTCTCGGCTCAGGTCAAAGTCATTCATCTCAGCAGCAACAATCACATCAGAGATCACATCACCCTGAACATTAATCAATTGTGATGCGTTGTTGCGAGTGCGACCTTCTTCGTCTCTTAACATCTCGCCGACTTTAAGTATGAGCACTTCGATCATCTCTGTCACCCCGCAAGTGGTGTCGTATTTCACCAGATGAATAGTGCCCAGATGAACAGTAACCTTATGTTTATCACTATTAGTAGTAGAATGAAGTTAGTTTTTCTGTAGTCCGAGTTAAAAATACTCATGTACCAAATATAGTTGTTAAATTTAATATTTAATATAATTTTAAGATTAGAAAACTATGAACTTAAGTTTTGGAATTTCCACAATTATGAAAAACTGTTATAGTTAAAAGCCTGATTTTTCAAAATCTGAATGATTTAGTAATTTTTACTTTTTTAGCACTATAAAACATTTTTTTATTAACTTGGAGATATTTGAATCTATGGAGAGATCAGACTAATCTTAAAGAGTGGTGTCCCATGGATATACTCTCTCTCCGAGTATTCAGATAGACCGAAACAAAAGCCCATATCCATGTGGATGTCCAGGATAATGTGATTTAGTTTTGCATATCAAGTGGATTAAAACGTATTGGCTTTCCCAGCTCTTTCTCTTTCCTTTTTCCTTACCACTCGGCCACAAAATCGCAGACAACACTTCAAAACATGGACTGGTGAACTAGCGAAATGATACACTGTTAAAATAAATTACAGTTTTTTCTTTAATTTTTGGATCACAGTGGTTATAGCCTATCAGTTTCATTGTTGAGCTAAGAAGTCAACCGCCACAAAGGTGATGAATAGTGTTGGTTTTGCTACGTAGATTTACGATATGCCACTAATTAAGAACACTTAGCATTAAATGGAACAATAACATCAATAAAATGAAAAAGAAAGATTGTGAAACTACAAAAAGTTATAAACATTTTATTCCGTTCGTTGAGTCGTACCAATGAAAACTAGAGTATGTTTATCTAGACTGTATAAATGTCAAGCAGGATATGATCGAGGGCAAATCTCCAAAATAGCACATTTCTAAGTTTATATCACAAAAATAGCATTCAAAAACTAAAATGACCAAAATAGCACATTTCTAAGTTTATCCTTTGAAAATTTTAATTTTTTTTATTTTTCAAAATTTGAAATCTTATCCCCAAAACCTCATTTCTCAACCCTAAACCCTAAACTCTAAACCCTAAACCCTAAACCATAAACTCTAAACCCTAAACTCTAAACCCTAAACCCTAAA
>NC_027752.1:23768596-23787104 GCF_000695525.1 Brassica oleracea var. oleracea
AAAATTTAATGTATTTTAAAAATACGGATCTGGATCCGGATATCCGGATCTAAAAATTAAGATATCCGGATCCGGATTCGGTTTGCACGGATCCAAGATTTTACTATCCGGATTCGGATCCGGGCACCCCGGATATCCTATTTTCGGAGCGGATCCGGAGCGGATCTCGGATCGAATCCGGATCTCGGATAATAAGTCCCAGGCCTACTCTGCCCACCTAAAACTCCTAATACATTGGTCCTGTAAATCATACACATTTACCCATCTCTGGCTCCGCCATTTTTATCACCTAATCATTTGCCAATTTGCATCATATTTCAAATTTTTAGATTTTAATAGTCGTTTGGTTAATAAAAAAAATACATTTCTTATTGTTAACGTCAGCTTTTTTTTTTTACATTTAGACGAAGGAAAATAACACAAATCACATTCAAAATATTTTTTTCCGGATGGGAAACAGTGATAGAAACTAATATTTTCTGTATCAAAAACTTCAGAAATTGTCGTTCAAACGAACATACAACACCACTATGAACTAAACTGAGATTAACCATCTATATTATTAAAAGAAAAGTACCCATTAGAAAATATCCCTAAGTTTTTTAACTTATTTACACTTTTATACCATTGAGAATTAAATTAAACTACATATTTTGATGCTTGTCTTTTCCAATTAAATTAATGAGTTTTCCTTAATCAAATTTAAATTTAATGTCATTAAATGAACCTACATATTTTAATGCTTGTTTTTTCAGTTAAATTAATGAGTTTTCTTTAATCAAATTTAAACTTAATGTCATTAAATGAACATAAAATACATCATATTTAACGTAGCTTATTACGGACGAGTACGGCCCAATAATGAACTTGAATTTTATTTTTACGAAAACGTGAATCACTTGACGTATGTAATATTTAAAATATATCAACTACAATATAACAAATGCATATAACCTTACTATACTTTAGTTTGAAATGATCATGCTCAAGTTTTATATAGTCAACTTACATCATGCATCGATCGATGTACAATATTCAAGCCACCTATATTTCCATTTTCCTTATAGGATGTATCAACCAACCAATCATCATATTGATTTTCTAAGCTTTATTAAAAAACAAATCAATAAATACAAACTCAAAATCCAATATCTTCTATTAATCAAAACAAAGCATCTTCAATGTCGTATCTTTAATGTACCTATTAAATATAGAAACTGTAACCATAATCACACTAATTATAAGAATCGATATGATTACAACCAATTGATATATTACTTCGGTAATTGATTTGCTTGCAGAAGAGAAAACAATAAATTTAAAATTTATAAAGATATAGAGATTCCAACCAATTGCCTATATTTGCGTATGATTTTCGCATAATAAGCTTCAAATTGAACATTCAAAAAGATAGAGAGATTTTTTTAATCTTTTACCGACATAGAACTTAAACAAAATGAAGAGTTAAATGTCTTTTTTTGTTACACTTCCCGGAAAAAAACAGTTACAACATGAGTTTTTATAATACGGCCTTTTAACGTATTAATGTTATGGACATTTAATAATTATCTTGACGAAAAACAGAAACTATAAATAATTTATTATTAATACAATTATGAAATTATTTAGAATTTGATGACTAAATTATCACCCTTTTTTATATGTTAAATTTTTCGTAGAAGTTTAAAAATCACTGTATTTTCTTTGAACATGAATAACTAATTTATAATATTTTATGCCATACTAAGTCATAATATAATATTTCTTCATATTTTACATTAATAACTATTGTTTTAATATATCGTCTACAATTCTCTAATTACGTCTGTTTGTTCTATTTTTATATGATATTGAATATTCGTCATAAATAGATGGTTTAAGATGCCAAAAAATTATTTACTTGGTGAATATAATACATCAAATATTACAAATATAGTTAGATAAATAATCAAAAACCAAAAATTCATATACGCGCTGGCACGCGGATCAGGGTCTAATATCGATTAAATATGAAGAACATGAGTATACAGTTAACCAATGAACCAAAAAAACCTATTATACGTAAGACAAAAAGACTTGCTTTTTCTTTCTTTGAGTTTTGTTCTTTTCTATTTATCTTCATTAGATGATGATTTGGCATCTTTCTCCTTAAGTAGATACTAACATATGCTGTTATCAAAGTTACCCTTAACTCTAACACCATTTAGTCTCCAGAGCTCTTGGATGAATCCATATATTTTAGTTTTAGTAGATATTAATTAAGCTAACAGTTTAGGCGGTATTTTAACACTAGTAAATTAATTATATCGTGTCGGTGCGACGGTGTCTCTAGTCTCAAATCTTCACATGTCGATTATTTTTTGGTATTGATATATGATTATTCATAATGCATAAGATTGACTAACCACATTTTTATGTGTACATGTGTCTGCATTTGTGTGAGAGTTGGGTGCATAGGAGAAAAATATCAAGAAGTAGCGCAATGATCGGTGAAGAAAAAGGAGATTTGGGTAAAAACATAAGTAGAAAGTGAGACCCCATAGAAAGTTGATGTAAGTGGTTTATGTTTGTCGTCAGTACTCAAAACCGGAAAGGCAAATTCTTGACTTTTACTCATCATTGTTCATGTGTCATGTGCGTAGTCATATCTACCACTCAAGCTTAAAAAAATATCTAGCATAGTACCATGGAATATAAAAATATCTACTAATGGTTTACGGTGAGAAATAGCGTTTATGTTTCACCACAAAGCAATCAAGCCGATCTTCAACATAAGAAATCAGCTCAAGAAACTTTTGTGTTATTACTAAGCTTAATTATTAGAAGAACCAATCTTGATTTTGTCTAGTTTACTGCTTTGGTTATCTACTTTGAAATTACTTAGTTGTTTCTTTTTGAGTGAGAAAAGTCTAGCAGGTGAAGGTAGGATATAATCTAACTCTTTACAACGTTTTTGTTTTGGTAAAACTCAGTACAACGTTTTATAGTTACAAAATAGAAAGTCTGGAATATAATTTATACCTTATAACATTATGCTAATATTTTCTTCTTCTTCTTTCTTATGACAGAAGATCATGGATTAAACATAAACTAATTCATGAATGGCTTATTATATTATAGCTTAGATCTTATTACATTATGAAAATAGTTTATATTTATGACAGAAAATCATGAACAAAAACATAAACTAACTCACGGTTCATATCAATACCCAAACTACCCATTTCGAAAACGACCAAACCTAATTAATGGATTATTAACTTTTACAAACCATAATTAATTAAAACTACTCTAGTTCTTGGTTATCTGTTCGAAATGAATGTTAAGGTGAGAAAAAATGTAAAATTGTGTAAGTTTGTGAGCAAAGGAGAGAAAGATCACGTGGGGAGGATAAGAAATCGAATTGATGGGTTTATGGGAATGCTCTTAACACGGATCTTGCTTTTTTGACAACTCTCTCTCCCCAATATTATTTACTTATTTTTTAGCAACATACTATTCTATTATCTGTGACAAAACAAAAAGCAAGATATTATTATCATTTACTTTTAATTCGTTTACTAATTTTTTTTTTTTATTATAACCATTTTTTAAAATATTAATAAGAGAGAAACTGTTTTGTGTTCACCTGTGGTATATAAATATATAGAATCCTTTCCTCTCCAATCCATCTCCAAAAGGAAAGCAAATAAGCAATTACCAGTTAAACCTAATTTTATCTTTTTATTTTGGAAAGAAAATGACTTCATGGAAGAAAACAATCGCAACGCCATTCAAGAAAGCGGCGACGTTCTTTAACCAACCGCAGCAAACGCCACACAACCGCCACGCAAACGCCAAGGCGAGAGAAGAACACGAGAGACGATCGGTGAAGGAGCTTCAAGGAGACGTCATGGCTTGTGGTTATGAAGATGTCCTCGTCATGTGGTCAATTCTTGACAAGTCAAACTCTTCAAACAATCTCTCTTCTTGATTGGTTTTCTCACAACGAAAAATGAGAAACTCTCATTCATCTTTCAGCGTAATTTACATTACGTTGAACAGATGGAATTCGAATTTCTCTTCTTCTTCTTTTTTCCTTCAATGTGTATAGCTTTGTATTAGAGCCCGCCATGTGTCTGTTCTTTCTCCTTATCTTACATTACATTACGTGGTCGTGGCTTTTCCCCCCTCTAAATTAGAGTTTAGTGAATTTTTATCCAATGATCAGTTCTGATTCGGATGTAATGAATCCCTGCAATGATCTAATCCAAGTCACGGTGCCCATTTTTATTTAATAAGTCTTTCTTTTAATATCTTTCTTTTAATCCAAGTTGTTCATAGAAAACAGAAGGGTTTATTTGTGGAATAGTCAAAATAAAAAAGCGATATTAGATTTATAGAAAAAAGGAAGAGAGAGATAGAAAGATTTATAGAAAAAAGGTTAAATGATGAATTAAGATTTTTTTGGTGTTATACAGCCAAATTTTCCAAAAAGAACTTTTTCTTTTGACCAAAAAAAAGAGGTCTTTCTTTTATTGTATCATACATGAATTTTTTTTGGAAATCTGTTTACAATTTTTATTCTCCATATTCAAAATGATGATTTTTTTAGATTTTTAATTGTTTATATAAATAATCTTGTAAAGTTTTTGATGCATATTTTATTAGTTAATAGTTTAGATAACAATAATTTCAGTTTTGAGTTTATATTTGTTTAGAGTCCTATTTTTTAACTAATTTTTTTTTTATAAATTCGTTGATATGGACACAAAGTTAACTAAGTGATTTGCAGAGTCGTAATTGAATATGCATCTTGATGATAAAAAAGTATTAATTAACGAATTAACATAGTTGTTTTCTTTTTTTTTCTTCACAAGTTTTTTTAAACACTGGATTTTTATTAAACTTGGAGATGAAACATACCTGCAAATTACAAACGAAAGATAAGAAAATGATAAGAATAAATGACCACAATGATCTTACCTATCCTATTCTAGGCCGGAAAACCTGAGAAACAATGAAAATTGCCCTGTCCAAAGTTGAATTTACTTCACACTGTTGCTTTACATGTCCTGATCCACACTAGGAGCTTGAGAAGAGCACAACTTGTAATGAAGGAAAATCGTGGAAAATGATCCAGAAAAGACAAGTCTTATCTTTCGACATTGACACCAATCTGCTAATATAAGAAAATTGTTGAACCAAACACCACATACCCGACGTCCGAAGATGTTCCTGGGATGGCACAACAATTGAAATGTCCACGCGAAGGGTACTTCAGCTTTGAATGACCAACCATACTGAAATATTCACTCCATGACTCGTTCTTGAAAGCCGAGAAGCGATTCTTAACTTTCAGTAACATGAAAAGAAACGGCAAGGAACGTTGAAACAATCAATTTGAAAATACGGATGTCATGTCTCCCTTATCTTTGATTCCAAGAACCACACACAGAGAGCAATTGGCAGATGGGACTTAGCTGCCACTCTAATACCTGAAAAAAGAAACAAAAGAGTTTTGCCCATCAGCTAGAAGGACCACAGCCTGATCGATGATGCTGGGATGGATCCACACTTAATAGATCTCCGACACTTGATGACCAAAAGAGCCGGTGACTTTTTACGCGATTCGTCATCGAGAACCGAAGAAACAAAGCTTCTCTTATTTGCCAAATCCACAGCCGACTGATGATTCGGATGTGTACAAATCTACAAGGCCCTTGAAGCAAGTACTAGTGACAGATCCAAACCAACCAAAGAGAATCTCTACAAAGACGGGATGGGTCTACAAACTCCAAAACCAAACACGAAATCCAGTGAAAACCTAGAAAAAGGATTTGAAGCCGCCGATGCCTTCACGCATGTCTCGTAGTTACTCCATTACCTTTCGAATGCCTCCTATACACCGAAAAGAGACGTCATCGTCGAGATAGCAGAGCAAGCAAACATATTGACATGAGAAGGAGAAGAGGCTTGCGAGATAAACAAAAGCAAAGCACAAAATTAGAGAGAGAGGAGCCACCGGCACCGGCACGACGGGCTGATACCGGTGAAGTATTGAGATTAGGTTGACTGCAAGGAGGAGGGGACTAGGGTTTTGTGTTTTGGATTTTTGATTTTGTTTTCGGTATTCAGAGTCTTATTACTTTCTTAACAAGTTTAGAAACTGAGAAAAGACTATCTTTAAAAATAAAGGGAACACAACCATAATTGAATCAATATACTTATTGAACAAAATAATAATATAACAAATTTTATTTAATTTAACAAACGAATATAAACCATAGGATGGCAATGTAAATAATTCATCAAAAGGTGTAGCTGATAAAACATTAAACTATCTAGTAACGGATCTCTAACTCTCATAGATTTGGGTTTAATATTTATTGTCAAAAAAATATATTTCAGTATAAATTATGATTACATGTCTATATTTTGATATAATTTTAAGAAAAAATAACAGTTTTGGGTTGCTTTTTTGTTCTTGGTTAATTTTGTTTTCGATCAAACCAATTTTTTTGGCTAATAATCAAACCAAATTTTTTTTGTAAAAATATAATCAAACCAAATTAAACAGATTGTTTTGGTTAAGTACAATCATGTTACACATGTTTGGTTATTGACAGCCATATCAACAGAACTTAGTTAACCCCTACAACAGTAAAACATGTGACAAAAATTAAAAAGAAACAAAAACCACATGATGATATCAATATTATATATTGTTTTCGGGTTGTAGGATTACGGATTTCCGCTAAAAATATTTTGTTAGAAGAAAACCGTACTAGAAACGAATATATCAATAATCTTCACATAAGTTGTGTGCATTGTATAAGATCTATAAAAATTCAAACAAAAAAATAAAATTAAAATTGCTTGACAGCCCAAAATATAAAATAAGAAGAGAAAAAAAAAAGAAAAAAAGTACAGCCGTATAACGATCAGCGTGAGGTAATGTGAAGAAATTTTACCATGCGATTGTATTAAAGTGTAAGTGGGACAACATGATCCCTCTAACATGCCTTGTCTTCTCCATCATCCTCATTAACATCCCTAACATGTTAAAACATCTGATTCACAGAGCTGGCCTCACTTCTGCAACCTAACATGGCCCCTCTAAAGGTCAAATCTCTATCTACATATTTTTTGAATCTTTGGGTATACCTGGTTTTCGACTAGAGGAAAAAAAAAAATGAGAGAGAGAGAGAGAGAGAGAGATTAGCCTGATATGTGTCTGTTAAGTGTTAACTATTGGTTTGACCAAGAATGATATATCTAATGCGAACATTTACTTCGAGTGTCTATTATGAGAGTGAAATTTTAAGAGATTCGTGAATCTATGTGAAAGTTATTTTAATAAGATCAAATTTAACTAATTGTTTGTATTTGATTAAGAAAACAGTAATTGTATTTTTTTAATAACGAATGACTATTTTATTACTCAAACTTAAGGTAGTCTGGGTAACCAGACCGAAATAGAACAACCAATATAACAACCAATGTAACAAAATTCTCTATAAAAAGACAAGACTTTGCACTCCTCGCAGTCATCACTTGATCTTGGTTTCGGTTTTCAATTGTTTGCAAATTGCAGCCTACTTTTCTATATACTAGAACGTGAATTTGCTAAACACTATTGTTCTAACTCAAGTGTATGAACTCAAATATTGTAAAAAAAAAAACTCTTTCTTTATTAACTTAGCTTAAGAAAATAACTCAAAACTTAAGTTTTCAAAAATCAATCTCTAAACTCATAAGCTATGTCACACCTTAGCATCTTTTTGTATAGAGATAGATAACTTCTAATCTCATTAAACTAAACTTATTTAAATAACAACTAGATAAGATGAATTTTCTATTTCTTATATCTTTTGATTAGCTTGGGCACTTCAAATTTAATTCCGATAAACACTACAATTACTACTTAAATCTTTGTACTTTTCATCAAACGAATTTCCACCAAGTGAATTTTTTGTTTGGTTGCGATATATATCTTAACAGAGCGTGTAGATGTGTATCTTTCAGAGGTTACTGGGGGGGGGGGTACAACACATATGATCTACTTACTAAATCTCGGGATGAATTAGCTGTTGATGGGATCACAAAAAAAAAAGAAGAAGTTGGGATCATATACAACCAATCAAATGAAAACATAAACCATTGTTTCTGAGAGTTCATATACTGTAAAGTGGATATTGAGAAGAGATTTTGAAGTGGATGATTAAAATAGAGGCTTGGGATATGTCATAAGTTTTCTGCCTAAAACTTCTCTTTTCGCCAATGTAACATATAACTGCAGTAATTCTATTACATATACCAAGAGATAGATTGCATAGTACACAGCAATTGAGGCCAAGAAAGTGATCAACTTAATGAAGCTGTTGAAATTTTTCTAGCAATCTTCACTATAGTTACAATGATTGAAGCTTTGGTGCACTGTAGAATGAGAGGTAAGACAGAGAGCCAATACGATATCAAAAATGTTAATGAACCAGTCCTTGATGATGGTAAAGTTCGCTAAGTGGAGAAAACTAAAAAGCAAAAGGGAGCACAAATGGCTCCAATAAATCTCGTTTGTTGAGTAAATATGCATGCCCTAAAGGGAGTTTGAACAACCTGAATTCACGTTTTTCATTCGAGTTCTGTGAAAATGCGATATACGATAGATTTTACCAGTTTTTAATTATAGTATCAGTCTTTTTTTAGAGTCTTAATTTTATGTTTGGAGTTTATTTAGAATCTTTTCAGGTCCAAACATTATTAGAACAATGTGGAGATTATGGAGCATTTCAGTGTTTATAGATGAAGAAACTCGTAAATGTTCAAAAAGTCAAAAATCAGAGCCAAGATTTAGAAGAAGCATCAATCGATACCTCTTCCTTGGTGTCGCTCGACACCTCTTCTTTGGTGTCGCTCGACGCCCATGCGAGTAGAGGGGCCTAACTTGATTCAAGACCGACTTAAGACCAAAAATCTCACATATTACAATATTGCTCTGAGCCGACTTTATACTTAGTATTTATAGACTTTTCCATTGCTTATACAAAGCAGCACGCTTTAGAAACTAGTTTTATACTTAGTATATTTTGGAGAGAAGATCAAAGATTCCTTCAAAGATTTATATTGGAACTCCACTATATCTGACTATATATTTATGCAATTTATTCAGTCAATCTTTATGCTTTGCTTAATTACGTCTGAGTAATCATCAGGTTAGATTTAGGGTTTATTAAGGTTTTGATGAATTATTGATACATAAAACTGCTAGGGTGATTTAATAAGATCCTTCATAGAATTGATCTAACTACTTATGTTCTAGAGTAGCTAACTAGAACCATGAACTTGGGATTATAGACAACCATATAAGTGAGTTCATTACCTGATAGACCATGGATTTCACCAACTTTTAGTCATGGTTTATACATATTTTTAGAGTCTTTCATATGCATTTGGACCATTTTTAGAGCAATTACATGGTCAGGTACTTACTAGAGGAAAATGATGTATTTGGAGCTATTTGGAGATCTTTTGAGCTTTGCTGAAAAAATGAGATGGTCGATCATTTATCAGAATATCGACCGACGGTTACCAAGAAATATCGATCGATGTTGTGCTCTTCTCATCGATCGACGGCGAAGCCATCCGAGAGTTAATGACAAAATTAGAAGATTGCAAGTTTCACAAAAGTTTCAATATTTACACTCTAATTCCTTGGCCGCATGATAGGCTATATTATTAGGGTTTTGTATCATTTTAGAGGAAAACTTGCCTAGAGACCTTTTGGGTGACCTAGTTTGGAGAGAAGCACAAACCACCATTGGAGAGAGAGCTTAGGATAGGAGAGATAGTTCTGAACTGCAAAACAGAGAAAATCTTGAACTCTCTTGCTTTCATTTACTTTATTGCTTACCCTTGTTTTTCACTTTACTTAAGTATTATTCAGACCATCATAACTATGTGTTTCATGAATATGTCTGAGTAGTCCTTTCTGTTAGGTTTAGGTTTCTCAATAGGTTGATACATGTAATGCTAGCTTAAACTGTTGATGGGGTGTTTAAGAACATAGTTCTTCATCTAGTGTTCTTAAAGCTAAGTTTAGGATTGATCACCCTTTAAACTTAGATCCTAGGAATAATTGGGATCAAGCCATCCCATGACTCAATACCTAAAAATAAACTAGTATGATCTAATTAACTAGATACAGACGAGATTTGGTCTAGAAGATTAGAGAACGCAAATCAAACATGTTCGTAAAGCTTTCTGGAATAAGCGTCGATCGACGCAACGATAGTTTTGTCGATCGATACTTTGAAAGGTGTATCGACCGATATTCTTTATGAATCATCGGTCGACACTTTCTCGTGATTTACATACGATAGTTGAAATCCGAGATCCAGTTTAGATAATCTGATTGATTATATCTAAGTTTGAGTTCGAAAACAATTAATATCAATAAGCCCCTAAGAACCCAATTAAGTTATTTACTTATCATACCTGAGATTATACCTGAATCTAATCATTCTCCCAACTGTTAACAACCTCAAAATAAACCAATCGAGCAATAACTTTGCTCACCAATTCATTTACTGCTTTTAAAACCTACAAACCTATTAATCTAACCTTACTTCAAAGACTAATAAATCTATTGTGTAATCCTAGAGTCTCTGTGGATTTGATCCCTAAGTACTACATCTGAACCTCTTATTTGAGAGAGTAATTCACTCTTTCGGGTAATTTGAGTAATATCAAATTTGGCGCCGTTGCCGGGGATTCTTTCTTATTACCATTAGATTAAGTTTAGAATCTGGTCTAGATTTTGTTACTGAATTTGCTAAAGTTTTCCCTCTTTTCCTGCTGACACAGGAACTTAAGATGGAAGATATGGATTTCGGCAGGACATCGATTGACAAAACACAACAACATTGAGCGACGAGTCGATGGAAAAATCGATCGATGCTGCACATCAAACATCGATCGACGACACACCGCCGGAAACAGGTAAGTCTTCTCTTACCAATAATGCTAATGAGGGAGTAGTCCTAGGAGAACCTAAAGTTCAACTAAGCAATGCAATTAACCAAATCATAAATGAACAGGGGACTGCAATCCATGTTAAAACTAATTCAATCTCAACTAGAGATGAAGAAGCTAAATTGCCTCTGCAAGACTACTTAAACCCTTGCAGGACCTATTCCAATAAGTCAGCCAATAAACTACCCAGAGAGGATACCAAGAAAACCGGGGTTAACCTCAAATACTTATTCTTGGTACATCAGAATCCTTTTCGTGGAACTGCCTCAGAACAACCACACGATTACATCGAATATCTAGAAGATTTGATGGATGACGAGTACAATTGCTGTAAACTCTTTTCATTTTCCTTAGAGGGCGATGCCAGAAAATGGCTGAACCAACTACAGCAGGATCTTTGAACTGCTGGAAGTAAATAAGGAATACCTTCATTAATCACTTCTTCGATGAGACACGTTACTGGGATGTAAGGAAGAAAATCTCCGCATTCCGCCAAGATCCACGAGAATCATTCAGGAACGCTTGGGAGAGATTCAAGAGTTACCAGCTTGAATGCCCCCACCATGGTTATTCTGAACCACAGCTCATTAATACCTTTTATGGAGGTATTAAACTGCATTACCAAATCACACTTGACACAGCCAGTGAAGGGAGCTTCAGTACCAGGAACCTGGTGGGAATATAAATCATAAGTACTGAATGTAACAAGGAGAACGATATACCTGATCGATGATGTCGATGTCGATCGACACGGTGAACAGTCTATCGATCATGGCTGGTGTTGAACTGTCGACCTGGTCTCATCGGTCGATGATAAGTAACCTCTCCTTGGTTCTCTTTTTGGTTTTTTCTGGTGCTTCTATATTTTTTAGACCTGCAATAAAGTAAAAATGAAAATAAATAACATGTAAATAATAAAACTATAACAAATTACCTAATAGTGGGTTGCCTCCCACTCAGTGCTTTGTTATAGTCATTTAGCTTTACTTTGGAAGTTGTTTTTGGCTAGTAATGACCAAAGTGACCACTTGGTTGTATGCAAGTGTCCACTTCATCTTTACTCATCTGGAACCAAGTGCCAATGAAGCGTCTTCTGGCCTCATCTCCTCTGGTCCACTGATTCTTCAATCTGTCTCTAGAAATCTCACTTGCATGCATCCTATGCTGAAGATTACCAATGATGCATTCCAAGTCTGGCATATGTTTTTCCGAGATGTCCTTCAGCTCCTGGTAGAGATCTTCTTTCAGCAAGTCTTGAGAGAAAGTGATCTCATCAAGCTTATCCTGTAGTGACTTCTCGGTAACCAGCTTGCTTCATCGTGCTGCATAGTCGTCGTCGCTCAATGGTTGAGTCCTTTTGTCGATCGATGGTGACGGTTCTGCTTGAGAAACGAGTTGTCTCTGAATCGTATATATCTCCTATTGCAAAGCCTCCAGGTGTGTGGTTAGGAAATCTACCCTATCACGTAGTGGGTAGTAAACACCATCAAGATGATATGTCAAATCTACCCTATGTATGTTCTGCTCAGTTTCCTTGGTTTCCTTGAAGAACATCCACAACCTATGGGTAAAGTAAGCCTCCTCGAATGGCTTGTCCAAGGGTATCCTGAGAACTCTTTTGGTGAAGCTATCCATCTCCTTCTTATTAACTCCTCGCTTGAGATGCTTAGGAACCTTTTCCTTTGTTTTCCTCAAGGTTCTCCTCTCAGAAGTCTGATCAACTTGCATTGGCTTTAGTGCATCATCTAAAAGCTGTTCGAAGTTATCTGCCATGTGTTCTAAAGGTTGAGATGCGTTTTTGAGCGCATTCAGTCATGCTACATCTATTTTTGGTAACTGCACACGGTAGGTCAGAGGTGGTCGTCAATCGACTGTAGATGAGTTGTGTCGATCGTCGTTTGAGTCTGGCTGTTGATCGGCGGCTGGATCCTGGTGTCTGACATGACTGCATAGCTTCTCATGGGGCAGTTGTTCAAATTTATTGACATCAAGGCATAAAGATAAGCTAGAGTACAAGAAGTTTCAAACTTGACTTCAACAAGAACATAGTTAGTGCTTACATACAAGAGTAATATTGTGTGTAATTTAGATCCAGATGGTAAACTTCGACCATGTATGATTTAATTTAAATACATTGCATATCATGAATACAAAGAATCAGAAAAAGAAATAAAGGAGAAAGACTCATCAAATGGTATTTGACATAGGAACAAGCATGATGACCAAAAAACCTTAAGATATTTTTTTTTTGCCTCAACTTATATATCGGGAAAATATGTGTTATGAAAATTCTAGGCACATAAATAGTTACAAATCTAATTAAAAACTAAACTAATAAATTTAACATGATACGATCTTCAAAATGTTATACAAGTAGGAGAGTAATAATACAAGTTATACTAATACACAAATATATACAAACAAGAGTTTACAAAATGGATTTTTTTTTTTTGTCGACAACATTACAGACTCATATAGACTCTGTAAACCACACCGGGAGATATTGATCCATGTGAACGACGAAAAACGTTTGTTTCCTGACACTGCATGCAAGTTTATCCGCCTTTGTATTTTGCGTTCTTGGTACATGTATAATCTCTGCTCTTGTGAAGCTCTCTTTCAAAATCTTGATATCTTCCAGATAACTCGCAAAAGCTGGCCACTCTTCTGGTTCCGAAACCATCTTCACCAATTGAGAACAATCCGTTGCAAACGTAACCTGGTATTGACATAGATTCCTCATACATTCCATAGCCCATAGAAGCGCCTCCATCTCTGTGTGCAAGGGAGTTAAAGAAGCCCTTACATTCTTTGCTCCCATTAAACCTTCAAAACCTTCTAGAGTACTGAACCAACCCTGACCAGAGAGCCTATCCCCCTCTTTCCATGAACCATCTGTAAAACACCATCGTCCAGGAATTTGCGGCAGAGATGCTTGAATCTTCGTTTGGTCCTTCGGAATCTATGCCTCTGCCCATATTGTGGATTCCGTTTCTGCCAACTTAAGAGTATCCCTAGGGTCCATATCCAGATTACTAAAAACCTTATTATTTCTTCCTTCCAAATGTACCACAATAACCAAGCAAAGTGATGGTCCTCCATCGGTGGAGCAACTCTCCAGAAAAGGTGATCCATATTTGTAAATATGGAATTTGTCGGGAAATTAGATGGATTTGTTGGTATCTTTGATAGCGCCCAAACCTGAATTGCTGGAGGACACTCAAAAAACACATGGTTAATCGACTTCTCATCCGCTCCACATCGTGCACAACATATATCTCCTTGTATCCCTCGCGCTTGCAAATTCTTCTTAACCGCGACACACCCTGAAACTAATTGCCAAAGGAAATGTTTTATTTTTGGTGGGCACCTTATTTTCCAACAAAATGCCTTTAAAACATTAACCGTAGGTCCAATTAATCCTGGTGATCTTTCCCTATCCGGGTAAATCCTCTCTACTTGATAACCTGATTTAACCGTAAATTTCTCATTATTTGTAAAATGTCATCCTTCCCTATCTACCATCTGGGTCCTACTCAGCAGTATGCTCTCTATGATTTTCACATCATGTGGGTCTATCAAAGTCCGAATAACCTGCGAATTCCATTGTCGCGAAGTGGAATCAATAAGGGAATCCACTGTGAGGTCGGGATACAAATTATGTTGATTTTTATTGGCTGGTCTCGGGCGAGTGGTTGGGATCCAAGGATCGTTCCATACAGATATAGACGATGATGTCCCCACCCTTTTGATTAGTCCTTTGCTTACCAGAGATCTAGAAGATACCATACTCCTCCAGCCATAGGACGGAGAGTATGATCGAATCGGTTCCAGGGGTGAGGCGTTCCTATAATACCTACCTTTGAAAACTCGAGAAAATAAAGTGTTCGGCTTTTACATTAGCCTCCACAACTGCTTACCAAGCATAGCTGTATTGAAAGCAGTTATATCCTTGAAACCTAGTCCCCCATCTTCCTTACGGACACATACTTTGTCTCACGATTTCCAATGTAATCCTCTTGTATTGCCCCCAGGACTCCACCAAAATTGTGCTACTGCACTTGTCAATTTTTTTTCCGTTGCCTTAGGCAATCTATAACAAGACATCGTATGATTCGGCAGGGCCGTAATCACTGATTTGATGATCTCTTCCTTTCCTCCTTTTGTAAAAAATTTAAAAGTCCATCCATTGACCCTATTATTTAGGCGATCCTGCACAAAACTAAAGACTTGAATCTTGGCCAAGATTTTCTGGTAATCCTAAGTAAGATCCCATCCCTCCCAAATTCTGTATACCCAAAATATCTCTTAACTCCTGCTTGAGCGAATCTTCAATCTTATGTCCAAATTGAATTATAGACTTTTCAAAATTTATCATTTGACCAGAAGCCACCTCGTATTCCTTCAAAATCCTGAGAATAGTATGACATTCATCTCTTTGAGCTTTGCAAAAGAACAAACTATCATCCGCAACAAGCAAATGGGAGATTGATGGACATGCTCTAGCAACCTTAATTCCTGTTAACTGGTTTTCTCTCTCCGCCTTCCTAATATTTGCAATCAGTGCCTCAGTGCACAAAATAAATAAATATGGAGATAACGGATCACCCTGTCGTAAGCCTCTCTGTGGCACAATGAGACCTCTTGGGTCTCCATTTAGGAGGATCTTATATTGAACCGACGATATACACTTCATCATTAATTTAATCCAATGTTGATGAAAGCCCATTTTCTGCAGAAGTGCTTTAATAAATTCCCATTCTATCCTATCATACGCTTTACTCATATCCGTTTTAACCGCCATATACTTCCCTTGACACGCCTTATTAGTCCTCAATCCATGAAACATTTCCTGAGCTATAAGTATATGCTCAGAGATCAACCGACCTGGCACAAATGCCGATTGAGTCTCTGAAACTAGAGAGGGTAAATAGATTTTCAACCGCTGACATAAAACCTTTGAGATTATTTTATATCCTACATTACAAAGACTGATAGGCCTTAATTCCGTCATCCTTGTAGGCCGTTCTGTCTTTGGAATCATACATATATGAGTAATGTTTAACCTTGGATCCATCTCCCCCGACACCAAAAAATCGTTCACCATCTCCACCAGATCACTCTTAATAATATGCCATGAATGTTGAAAGAAAAGAGCTGTCATGCCATCCGGGCCTGGCGCTTTTTCTGGATGCATCATGAATAGTGCCTCTTTAACCTCATCCTCTGTCGCCAGTCGCAATAACCGTTGGTTCATCTGAGGAGTAATCCCTGGAACTATCTCAGATAGAAAATTATCAAACTCTGATGGAGAGGTGGTACTAAATAGTTCTTCAAAGTAGTCGACTGCTACTTTCTCTACTCCATTATCCTCCGTAATCCAATTTCCTGCGACATCATGTAGTCCGACAATCCGATTACGTACTCTCTGTTGCTTAGTGAGGGCGTGATAAAATTTCGTATTGAGATCCCCAGACGAGTACCACATATTTCTACTATTCTGATGCCAGTACTCCTCCTCATCCTTATATGCCTCTTGCAACTTCCTGGATACCTCCAATATATCCTCTTGTGACCTATTATCATCAGTTTGTACCTCCTCAAGAGCCTTCTGTAAATCCGCTATTTTGTCCTTCCCAAAAAGTGGATTATTTTTCCGCCATTTTGCTATTTTATGCCGACAATTACTAATCTTATCCACTATACCATTCTCTCTGCCTTCATTAGATGCCGACCATCCCCTTGTAAATGATTCCATTAGACCATCCTGACCAACCCATCTCTTATCAAATCGAAACTGACCTCTCCGTCTAACCACCTTATCTTCTAGATAAGCTACCACTGGACGATGATCAGATGCCACCAATCCTAAATATTCAGTATAGGAACATAGGAATAGGGTGTGCCATTCCTCATTTGCTAAAGCACGGTCTAGACGACATCGTACCATTACTGCCCCTTTTCCTGTACCTCTTCGCCCTTGCCATGACATTTCATTTCCCTTCACAGGGAATTCCAATAATCCACTGTTTCTAATCATATTGTTAAAAGGAACAAATGATGCCACACTCCTTAGAGGTCCACCCTCTTTTTCATGATTTCCCGTAATCTCATTTAAATTGCCAATAATAAACCAGGATTCTGATCTCGAAAGTCCATATCTAGTCAAGTGTTCCCATACTTGTTCCCTCAAATCCGTAACTGGATCCCCATAAACAAATGTCAAAAAAAAACCGTTTTTCCCAAAGCCACTGCTTCTACGTCTATCATTCGATTACTTGAATATATCACCTTGACCTAATAATCATTATTATAATAAAGCGCAAGTCCCCCACTCCTTCTTACTGGACCAACTGTGACTAAATTATCAAATCCAAAATGTGATTGAAACCCTTGAACAAACCCAAAATCTTGTTTAGTTTCCGATAAAAATAAAAAATCTGGTTTATGTTTATGCCATATCTCCCGTAGATAACTTATAGTCCAGTTGCTTCCCATTCCTCGGCAATTCCAACTAAGTACTCTCATTATAAAAACTGCGAAGAAGCTCCCCAGAGCCATTTAATTTGGGTTTAAAGATACCTTGAAATCTCAACCACCCTCCCATGAAGTTCAACCAAAAAGCCCACGCCAAAACCCTGTTTACCAACATAGTCTCACAATCCCATAATAATGCATTTCGACAAACTCTCGTAGTGGACTTGTGAAGATGAGAAATTTTACCATACTCTCCAAATAATAGAGTATTGGTCTCCAAATAGGAACTACATTCCTGTGCACTTCCTACCCAAGTGAATTCAAAAACCTTCATTTTCATTTTGTCTTCTTGCATTTGGAGATATTGTATTAACATCTGTTTAAAAATTCCAACTACAATACGTAGCAATCCTGTGTCCAAAAACGTAAGAAGCCCTGTAGAAGACTCTATACTTCCTCCATGTAAAATAAATCGTGTAACTCTTGCCTTATGCCACCTTAGTACCAACCAGAAAATAATTTTTGAAACACCCGCCCCTTCCCCATTTCCAACCGGGGTTCCTGGGCGCGGGGTTTAGGACACTAATGTCTAATTTCCCGACATCTCTGTGTGTCCCGTTTCTGGTCCCATGAGTTTCAGGTGCGTTTCCTTTCTTACCATTGACATTTCCACTTATAGTTCTGCAAAAAGGAAGAGGAAAAAAAGAGGGGTGAGTATGAATACTCAGTGAAGTGATTCTAGACCAGTCTCTCCCATGAGCTTTTATACTGCTCAATGCGAAACGAGAACCAACTAGTCACTACACCCAATTCTTAATTAGTTATTTAAGTTTCATTACACGAAAACAAGCAATGTGATGAACTCAGTCATCACTCAATTCACATAATTCGGTTTATTATTTAAGACTCCCATCATCCTAGAACTCTAGGACCTACACAGCTCAAGCGGACCATTCCTCCCCTTTTCTTGCTGCGTTCTGTGGAGCCGCCTGCCCTGGTACACTCGGCATCCGGTTCC
>NC_027752.1:23787410-23802045 GCF_000695525.1 Brassica oleracea var. oleracea
TTCATTTCTTTCTAACCATCCTAGCTCTCAATCACAACCACAGATCTTCAACCAATCAAACAATCAATCAATCATCAACACACCAGTTTATTTAGAATCTTAAATCAGTATGAGGGTTCTAAAGCAATATGGTCTATCAACCTAACCACAACCAGGATCTAATCAATCGTAGATCCACATTCAACAATATAGAAGAACATGAAAGAGATCTGGGTAGAACACCTCACCTTAGCATAGATCTGGATCTGAGATGAGAGGCGAGAGAAGTGAGAGTTGAGATCCGAGACGCCACACGACCACCACCACCACTCGCCGCTGCTCGCGGCGAGGAGAGAGAGGAGATAAGGAGGCGCGGCGAAGAGAGAGAAGGGAGTGAGACGGCGCGGGAAAGAGGGAGAAAGAGGAGAAAGGCGACGCAGAAGAGAGAGAAAGGGTCGACGGCTAAGGCTTCCGATCTTCGGGGATTCTCTGCAGGGCTTCACTTCTAATCTTTCTGATGGAAATCTAAGGGGTGGAGGCTTTGTATTTATAGGAGAGGCAAGGAAACCCTAGGAATTTTAATCAAGATGGACTGCAGAACGGGCATTTCCTTAAAATCTTTGTGGACTTAGGTTTTGGGGCGTTACAATTTTACTTAGAACCTCACTTGCCAAATTGCCAAAACCCCTCCTGTATAGTAACCGTGTAGTCTGCCCATGGTTTGATGAGACCAATGACCAGACCTGATACCCACACACTCCATTATGCCTGAAGAAGCGCTGACTGATCCGATGTAATCCCAGCCTACATCGCTTCTCCTTATTTCTCAACGTAAACCACTGCATCACCAAGAGCTCCCCAATCCCTATATCCCATATTCCAATATAAAAACAAAAAGCATAACCAATTTTAGGTTTATTCCATTGAAAATAATAACCAAGAGCTGCATACACTGCAGTACCAAAATAAAACCAGAAAGACCCCAAACCCAAACACAAATAAATGCTCACTGAGCTATTTTTTAACACATAAAAAAAAGACTCCCAATCCCCACTGAAATACATCTTTTATTGTACTATCCATAAACTAATTATCCCGGTTTTGCCAGAGTTCTTTGGGTTTAATGGACCCTTGTCCTCAGCTTGCTTTGATCCCTCTCCTCCTCCTCCCTGACGCTTGCTTGACTTAGAAGCACCATTCTTACGCGGGGAGAGCACAGCCTGAACAAGCCGCATCTTAGAGGTTCCTACTGCTATCCCTGGCGGCTTCTTAAACAAGATCTTACGAACTCCCTTCTTCTTC
Organism: Brassica oleracea var. oleracea; assembly: GCF_000695525.1. Classification (NCBI taxonomy): domain Eukaryota; kingdom Viridiplantae; phylum Streptophyta; class Magnoliopsida; order Brassicales; family Brassicaceae; genus Brassica; species Brassica oleracea. Next base: position 23,788,692 of record NC_027752.1, read on the forward strand.
TCCTCCCCTCCCGCTTGGACATCTTGGTTCCCATTCCCACCCAGTTCCTCCTCCCCCTCTGCTACACCTCTCATATCCTCATCAGTCTTAACTGTTTCCTCATCCGTAAGAGATTGGAAATCATCAACTCCCTCCGCGAGTTCCTCTTTGCGTTCCTCAATCACCACTGATTCATCAGGCTTCAAAGTCACATTGTCTCCAACAGCAATTCCATTTCCAACTAGGTCCATAGCCTGTTCTAAGCCATTCACCGAGCTCTCTATCTCCGTACTATCTCCTATATCCCCCTCCAAATCCATAGCGGTAGCCCTTGCTCCACTCATCGCAAGCTTGACACCATTGGATTCCGGTAATGCCAGCTGAGGTTTCTCCACCTTATGCAGATTCCTCGGCGCCCTCTCTGTGACCCCAATCTCGCCCTCTTCCTTTGGCTCCTCACGTTCCCTATCTATGAGATTTCGTGCGCTTCTTGCGCCCCGTTGATACCTGTGTCTATCATCTTGGTTGTTCCCAACGGGTATTACGCAACCGTGATCTTTCTTCCTCTCCTCTGTTGGTGGCACGATAGGATGGGGCCTCTTACTTCCTCTTTCCGGAACCTTGACCCACTTAGACTCCGGCTCCTCCTACATTTTTCCTTTACCTTTGCCATAGTAAACTCTCTGATCCTTGAAAGCCTCTTGATTGCCTGCTTCCCCATTGATCACCACTCCCTTATAACTCCTTGCTCGATCCTCCGTTTTTCCTTCTGTTCCGTCCTTAGTTTCTTGTTTCTTTGGAGGATTCGGATTCAACGGGCACTGGTCCTCGTCGTGACACAGCTTGAAACGTAGCTTGCAAAACCCAAACAACTTGTCGTATTTGAGAAGAACCGGCGCCTCCTCCTCCTCATAGAACTCACCGCCTTTGAAGTCAACCGTTGTTTCAAAGCACAGTTCCTTAGCACCATCAATCACAACCCTCATCTTGCCAAAGTCCAAATCCACGTCCGTTGTCTCTCCAATAGCATCCCCTATGCTCTGGAATGTTGCTGTAGACCAGAACTCCAGCGGGAGTCCCTCCACTTTGATCCAAAAAGGAATCTCAGAGGGAAAGTTTCTAGGCATACGTGGTTGCCATCTTGCCAACGAAAGCATCCAGTAATCAAAATGATACGGCTGCATCTCCAGAACCGCTTCAATGTCTTCCTCTCTCTCAAAGTGGAACTGGAACTTCCCCATTCCCAAATCAGCACCCGTTACCCTCTCTTCCACCTTCCAGATCTTAGGTAACATTACCAGAAGTGCATCAACCTTTTGCTTCTCCGGATTCATGCATCTCCCCACCAATGTCAAAGCATAGCTTTTGATCAGGTCCGAGTTATCAAAGTGAGGTACAGAAATCTTTAACCGCTTCCGAGCCATCTCGCCATTCTTCGCATCTCCCCCCTTTCCTACTAGCTGACCCTGAGTCATTGAAAAAATAACCAAAAGCCTCAAAGTGAGAATAATGGAGTTATATGTAAATCAAGTCGAGACTGTGAAACAACGGAACACCATCAATCTCCTTTTATAGCCAAAACCACTCCAGCAAAAAATATTCTCCCAATCAAATCCATTAATACCAAATCTGTTCCAAATGATTTCCAGGATCACTATAATCCCCAATCCCCTCGTAACCATCTTAATAAAAATCTGAAATAAAATCTCCAAAAGCTTAAATATTTCCTCAACCTTCCCCAACCAGATCCCTATTTCCAAAACTTTATCAAAACAATCCCATGAATTAATATTCCAATCCACCGAATGACCAGAGAAGAATCTTGTTTTACGATTGGTGATACGCATACCACCCAAATCTGATAATTGATTTGCCGACAACCCAATCTCCACCCCAGATCGGGAAAGAATCCAGATTCTTCGATCCACCATCATCCCTCTGATCTCCTTGTCTCCCCCGAAAATCCCTAGACGCCCTTCTCCATTGATACTCCCCATCGCCCCACTCGTATCATAGTGATAGAGATCTCGGCGACTCCCTGTTAATCCGAAGATCCCCGGATCCCAATCCGTAACCTCATCGAACCCTAGATAATCGCCATCGCCGTCGCTTTCTTTTAGAGAGAGAGTTTTTGCCTCTACAAAATGGTAATTAAAAGACAATAAACGATGATGCAGTAAACAAAATTTTAATCAAATTAAAATAAATTGGCAGCGAAACTAAGTTAAACAGAGTTTTTTTCTTAGAAAATGCAATAACAGAGTTTTAAAAATAAATAATTATAAATTCAGGAAATAAAAATATGAATATATATATATATATATATATATATATATATATATCATTGGTAAAACATATCAATAAACATTGTGATACCATCTTTTCTGTTTGTGGTTGGTTTTAAAAGAAAAAACAAACAATATAAATCTGCACAACAGCTTTTTCATACATGAATCATCGGCTTCTGTAAGACTTTCTGTTATGCTTTCAACAGATGACTTCTCGCACCAGTATATGCTTTTCAAAAAACCAAGCACGTTAGAATCGCTGAAAGTAAAAAAGAATTAATTTACAATGTGTGGTTGTTTCAGCATTTTAAGTTTTTAACAAAACATATATATATTCAAAACATTGACGGAAAAAAGTATGATAAAAATATAACCAAAATTATAGAATCACAATATGAATAAGAAGTCCTTCTCTTATTATTCAATCACCAAGTTCAATATCAACATCACAAACTCACACACTTATGCATCACAATATGCATTACTATGTATAGGACTTAGATATCTCCTAATCCTCATAGTATTATCACAAACATAATATCCTAATCTTTATAGATAATCATAACTTTAAATAAGGAAAAGGAAACTTGCAACTCAAGCTTATCCAACATTCTCCCCCTTAAGCTTGAGCTTGTCTTCACACACACTTTGAACTCCAATAAGTTCACGCATCTCCTTAAACTTATTTCGACCAAGTGATTTGGTGAGGATATCAACCTTTTGTTCACTTCTCGGAATATGTTCAACTTCAACCAACTCATTTTCGACGCACTCTCTTATGAAATGAAATCTCCTATGAATATGCTTGCTTCGTCCATGAAACACCGGATTCTTTGACAATGAAATTGCTGACTTGTTATCAACCTTGATGACCACTCGTTCACTTGATTTTCCAATAGCTTCACTTAGTAATTCTTGTAACCAAATAGCTTGTTTAACAGCTTCTGTTGCAGCCATAAATTCTGATTCACATGAAGAAAGAGCTACCAGCTCTTGCTCTGTAGAACTCCAAGTTATAGGACTCTTGCCAAGGTAGAAAATATGTCCGGTTGTGCCTTTACCATCGTCAACGTCTACGTTACACGAACTATCGCTGTAACCTAACAGACCGGTACCTTTACCTCATTCATATCGCAAACCGAGAGAGATGGTGCCTCGAAGGTACCTTAGAACTTGTTTCATTGCAGCTCCGTGTGACCGTGAAGAGAAATTATAAATAATCATAATTTTTAATAAGAAAAAGGAAACTTGCAACTCAAGCTTATCCAACACAAATTTCAACCAAAATATTAGAGTTATCAAAATAGATGATATATACAAATGTATAATTTTAATATTAAAACATTGAATACCGCATAATTGTAATTTTTGGTATTACACTTTAAAATTACTTACAATTTAAATTAAATAAAAATTTTTGAAACATTCAATAAAGTTTTTGATATATTATACATTTTTCAGTTACTAATCTGCCCGTAGAATGAGCCAAACCCTAATATTATGTAAATTATTATCGTTTTCTCTTTTTTAGGGTGCACGTTTAACAAAACTGGCTTCCTTGGCCAACCTGTTTATAATTATGTTATTAACACGTCTCTGTTTTATGAGTTTTTTACACCTAGAGATACTTTCTCACTTTTCAATTACACTATAGGACACTTAGAGTTTGAGACGCACTTTCTCATTTCAAAAAGACTCTTATGATCCTAGACTTTATTCATTCTCTTATTGTCTTTATGGTTTTAATATAAAAACTATTTTTTCTCATCACATGAATCTCTTTTCTCTTCTTATTTCACTTTATGTTTTCATTTACTTTTATCTCAAATTCTAAAATATATTAAATAAAAATAATTGTTATAATAAATTATACATAAAATTCTCTATCTTTTAAGATCCATTTTGATATATATATATATATATATATATTTTAACGTGTAAACAAAATTAAGTGTAGACGTGGATACCAAAGCGTGGATGGTAGAGTTATATACTAGTTGTGGACATGAATATTTTAACATAAAAGTTGTTGGTTGATACTTTTAAGGTGTCCATGTCCAAAACTATTGTATAACTCTATTATCGTGTTAAGGTGTCCATGTCCACAACTAGTGTATAACTCTACTATCCACGCGTTGGAATCCATGTCCACAATTAATTTTGTTAACAAGTTAACCTACATATATTGAAATGGATCTTAAAAAAATAGATAATTTTATATATAATTTATTATGACAATTAGTTTTATTTAATATATTTTAGATTTTGAGATAAAAGAAAATTAAATCATGAAGTACAATAAGAAAAAAAAACTAACATTATCTTTCCTTTAAGGGTATAGTTGTCTAAAAATCCAGTAGACCCCACAAAAAGTGTGTCACAAGTGGAAAGTGTCTATGAATGTAAGAGAAACTCAAAATGTGTCCTAAAGAGTAATCAACTCTAGAGATAAGAGTTGCATTTAGATTATAATGTCATATTCGGGTAACAAATGTTACAAATCGGTGACATCTATTTTTTTTTTTTTGATTTTTATACGATTCAAATTAGGTGTTAGATGACAAATCTACAAATATGAGGCATGAAAGAAAAGAACAACATGAATAACATACGTGACTCTCTCTCTCTAAAACTTTTCTCTCCAACCTCTCTCTTTAAAAAAAAGTTTCGATCTTGCCTCCGCGTTAGTGGTGTGAGAGGGCTCTGTCCTTACTCTCTTTTTTTTGTTTTCCGGCGAATCCTTCATGCGGTTGTGGTTACATATGGTCACCGAAGCTCACTCTCCTTCTCCGGTTGTGCGTGGTGTGGAGACCGAGAGTCCATGACGGTTAGATGTATGCTCCCAGAAGTGGATGGCAGATCCGGCTTCTTCTCTTCCAGATCTCGCTAGAGGACGGTGAGAGTTGAGGAGGTTTGGTAAAATCTGGATCTTTCGGTTGTTGCTGATTTCAACCTTCCTGGTCTCGGTTCGTCGGTCATGGTGGGTATGCACGGTGTGTTATGTTTGGCCAGTGGAGGTGGTTTGTCCCGACAACCTCTACAGCTCCGGCGAGGTTCACAGGAGCCTTCTTTGGGTCTCGCTCCCCATCATCTTCGTGTGGTTGCCGTTGGAGTGGTTTCAACAGACCGGGAGAGCTCGAGACACCTGTTGTTGAAGACAGCGGGAGTGATTATAAATCCATTTTCTGGCCTGCAAAACAATCAAAAACAAACATCTCAAACACATAGGAAGCACACTATTCTAAATTCAAATACTGGAAGACTTGCATGTAAATTTTAGTGAGAAGACTACTGAGACGACTTCCAGGAAGTCTTCTACAAAGTCTTACACTTTGGAAGACTTCCAACGAAGACTTAGGTCGTCTGGAAGACTTCCAGGGAGTCTTCTACGAAGTTTTACACTCTGGAAGACTTCCAGGGAGTCTTCTACGAAGTCTTAGACTATGGAAGATTTCCAGGACGTCATCTGAGTAGTCTTTCTGAATAAATACAAAAACTGTTTCTTTAAAACATGGATGACTTACAGTCGGAGAAGATATGATCTCCAACAACACCAGCGGTTACAGATTTACAAAAATCGATGGGAAAAGAAAAATCAAGACTACAATTTTTAGGGTTTTACGGCGGCTAAGCGCTTTAAGACAAGATAAATAACTTACCGACGGCGGAGTTCAATGAGAAGCGGTTTCAGATCTGAAACAAAGGAAGCGGATGGTCAGTTTAAACTACTAAATACTCTACTCCATGAAGGAGAAACAAGATTCGTCGTAAGGGGATAGATTACCGGCGGTGAGAACGACGGGATACGAGAGATTACCGGCGGTGAGAAATCAGAGCGTAATCGCCTTCGTAATCGCCTCTGGAGAGAAACGGTGCTAGAGTTTTGGAAAGTTATGAAAAAGTGAAAAAATAATATTTATATGTCCGGTAAATGATCCAGTTAGGTTTAAAAGTACATTGGTAAAATAAAGTAATTTGGTCCGGTATAGACGACTTCCCTGTAAGTCGTCCATCTAAAATTATTCACCATACGACTTCCATGAGACGCGGTTTCAGAGCTGAAACAAAGGAAGCAGATGGTCAGTTTAAACTACTAAATACTCTACTTCATGGAAGTTGTCTAGACCTTAAACATAACCCCTAAACTAAATTAACTAACTAAACACTTTATAAAATCAAAATAAACTTAAAAGTGTTTATTATACACACAAATAATCACATGTAGGTAAAATTAATTTTTCAAAAAAACATTTAAGCCATCCAAAATCAAACCCTAAGAATACATACAATATTACAACATATGTTGTCAAACCTTAGACCAAATACTAGCATGATTCACTACTTACACTCATCTATGCTGAAAACAATTCAGTTTTGTTATATTTTAATTTATATTACTTAAAACTGTTTATAATTACATGATCTTAATTTTTCGCTTATCAGAATATTTTTTACATAATTTATAAACTATTTTTACCATTAACTATATCAGAAACTTCCTTGGAAGTCTTCTAGAATACTTATAGTATTTCAGATAACTCAGACGATTTTCTAGGACTACATTCATAAAAATGAATTATGTTTTTTTGTTTGGTTACAAAGGACTGGTTGTAATTTCACAAGGCTTTTAGGTTAGTTTTGCATTTGATTCAAGTTTGTGTATATGTTTGTGTTTAATATCAAGTTTTGAGTCATATTTGGCAAATTCCTAAAAAAAAATATGGAGAGGAAAAAGACGATTTTACAATTGCACCCCTCTTTAATAAAAAATGGAGAAATATCAAACAACGCAGCATATGGGTTCGAACTTGGTATCTGATGGGTATAAATGAACTCTTTATCCTTTTTTTTTTGAAAAAACTAACTCTTTTTCCAATAGACCACAATCAACAGTTGTTACATTCATCCAAAGTGATCTAATAATATATATTATCATAGTATTCGCAATTTAACCCCAAAATTATTGAAATTGCTTATAGATCCTTACGATTTTGCCCAAAATATTCCTTAGCAACAATTATCTTATTAACAAAAGTCATATCCACACATTCTATGTCCATTAAAAAACTAATGAATAATTAATACTTTTTAATAAAATATTCAAGAATATATATAAAAATATCAGAATACAAAAATATACATTTTCATATATTATACTCCCTCCATTCAAAAGGATATATGTATTTTAGACTTTTCACACACATTAAGAAAACACATTAAAATTTTTATTGTAAATGCATTGTTTTTTCTGAATAACAATTTTCCATAACTTTTAGCCAATAGAAATCCAATAAACACCATTAACTTTTTTTTGAATTTTACAATTCTTCATTAAATAATACTTTAAAAAGTAAAAAATGTATCTTTTTGAAACATTTTTTTTAGAATGTGGATCTTTCTGAAACGGAACGAGTATATGTTTTTACATATTAAAAGAAAAATGGTAAAATAATTGGAAACATAGGAACTTTGTCCACGAAACCACATCTACAAATCTTAATCCATGAATTCTCATCCACAAATTTGTAATATTTGGAATTTTTTCCACCAAACCTCTTTTCTCTCTTATGATGATGACATATATGTGATTAGGTGAGTGTGTTCATGGTATATTGTTAAGATTGACATAGATTGCAATTCTTAACGTTTGAATATCTAAAAAACATGTCTACATCCACATCATTTTTGTCGATCAAAACATACATCCATGAAAAAGTTGTCCACTAAATTAATAACATATGTTGGGGGCATATAGATATACAGTATATATACATATGGATATCAAAATAAAAAGAATTTTATTTTATTTTATTTTAAATGTATATATTTATTTATTTTTGATATCTTCAAAATATGAAACAACGATGAATACATATGTTGGGGGCATAAAAATGATTTTCAAATGAAGAAATCCGAACACAGTTATTACATGTTACCCTCCTTCATTATAACTCTCCCCAATAATGATTGTCAACCATTAGGTCATCTTTTCTTATACTTATCAGATCTGTAGGCTCACAACAAAACCTAATACCCCTGTTCTAAAACTCGGCCGCCTAGGCGTTACGCGTCACTTTTCCGCCCCGATTTATGCCAAATCGGTTTAAAAAATCGGATATCCGATTTTTTTCAGCCTAGACCGCCTAAATGACCGCCTAGCCGCCTAGGCGGCCGCCTAATCTATTTTTTTTATTTATTTTTTATTTTATTTTTTTATTTTTTTTATTTTTAATAATATTTTTATTTATTTATTTGATCTAAAATTTTATAAATATCATTTATATTCATAATTTTGATGAAAATTACACTATATTAAGTTTATATATTCTATTTGTGTGTTTTATACAATCTTAAACATGAAAATGTATTAATGTTATACACAATTAAAGATTAATATGTTTTATAACATAGTAAACCATCTAAAAATTCCGCCCCGCATAATTTCTGATTAATCCCCGATTTTCTCTTTAGGCGCTAGGCCCAACCCGACCGCCCGACTAGCGCCTAGCGCGTTCCCGAACAGGGCCTAATACTAACATATTTTCATTTATTATTAATTCTACAAACTTGACTAATATATATTGGTTATCAGATCTGTAGGCTCACAGTTCGACGCCTTACGGAGATGTATCAGAAACATCGCACAGGATTTGTGTTTCTTTCTGAGACGAAGAATAGGAGGCTGCTGTTGCAAGACATTCAGGCCGACTTAGGATTTAATCATTTGTTTACCGTTGAGCCACTTGGTCTCAGCGGAGGTTTAGCTCTTTTATTTATGGATGAATTTCAAGTTAATGTTTTATTTTCGAATTACAGAATGATTGACATTGAGGCAGTCATTGATGGAAGAAAAGTCTTTATAACGTTTGTTTATGGAGACCCTGTCTTAGAACGTAGAGATCAGGTATGGGAACGTCTTACGCGTTTCTCAACAACACGAAATGGACCTTGGTAGACTTTAATGAGATCACATGTCATAATGAAAAAGGAGGGAGACAACGCCCTGATAGTTCATTCCTTCCCTCTAAGCAGATGCTTAATGACTGTGGGATGTTAGAGTTTCCTTTCACAGGGGACATGCTCTCTTGGATAGGGAAGATAGCAGGGGGAACAATTGTTCGATGTCGCTTAGACAGAGCGTAGGAAATGCGGATTGGCATGAGAAGTTTCCCCACTCGTCTGTGAAGTATATGAGGTTATGGGGATCGGACCATCGCCTGATTCTTGCAGACATACTCACAAAGCCAACGAGAAGATAAAAAAAATTCAAATTCGACAGAAGATGGCTAGACAATGAGGAACTAAGGCAAGTAATTCTGGAGGAGTGGAAATCTCCTGACCTTCCCTCCAATGCGACTATAATGGAACATATCTCCATCTGCCGAAGAGCCTTGAGTGAGTGGAGGAAACAACAATATTAACTCGGCGAAGTTAGTGGAGGAGCTCAAGGAGAAAGTCGAGGGTTTATACGCTGACGATAATGCGACGACAGAGGAAATTGCAGCAGGGCTAAAGGAACTCTCTGATGCTCTTAAAGCAGAAAAAATGTTCTGGAAACAGAAGAGTAGAGTATTTTGGTTGAGAGAGGGAGATAAAAATACAAAAAAAATCCATGCCTTAACGAAGCAAAGGAGAGAAAGGAACAAAATCACGCAGCTACTGGATGCAAATGGGAATCTAGTCGAGGACGAGGAAGGCCTGGTAGCCATTGCTACTAGCTATTTTAGGCAGATCTTTGAGTCTTCTATTCCAGAAGACATTGAAGAGGCATTATCTGAAGTTCCTACGACGATTACGGGACCAATGAATGAAAGCCTCACATGTCCTGTTTCTGAATGGGAAGTCAAATTAGCTCTCTTTGCCATGCATTCAGACAAGGCGCCAGGACCAGATGGGATGGCTGCACTTTTTTGCCTGAAGTTTTGGGATATAGTCAAGGAGGATTTAACTCTTATGGTTAATAAATTCCTCTTTGATGGGACTATGGTCAATGGTCTGAATGATACAAATATATGTCTTATCCCAAAGACAAATAAGCATAATGATATGGCTCAATTTAGACCCATAAGCTTGTGCAATGCCAGCTAAAAGATTGTCTCTAAGGTCTTATGCCAGAGACTAAAGAAAATATTGCCAGGATTGATATCAGAAACCCAGTCAGCCTTTGTTGCTGAAAGACAAATTTCGGATAATATCATGATTGCTGAAGAAATGTTTCATGCCCTGCGAACTAAACCGAGTGGACGTAATAAAAGGATGGCCATCAAGACTGATATGAGTAAAGCATATGATAGAATGGAATGGTCGTTCATTGAAGCTGTGATGAGAAATATGGGTTTTTCCGAAACATGGATCACTTGGATCATGAGGTGCATTACCTCGGTAAAATATAAAGTTCTTATGAATGGGCAGCCAAGAGGAAATATTGTTCCAGGTAGAGGCCTGCGTCAAGGAGATCCTTTGTCAACTTTCATTTTTATTCTGTGCACGGAAGCACTCGTTAGCCTTCTTAATCATGCAGAGAATCAAGGGAAGATAACGGGGATGCGTGTTACACGCGCATGTCCCTCGGTATCCCACCTTCTCTTTGCTGATGATAGCCTTTTCTCCTGTAAGGTGGAGCCCCGTGAATGTGAAGAAGTAATGAAAGTAGTCAAGACATATGGTAAAGCATCTGGCCAATGTATCAACCTTGACAAATTTTTCTTACTCTCTGGTATGAGGATTATTGCGAATAAAGAAACTTCCTTAGAGTTTTGAAGTTGTTTTCCTCAAGTACTTCCATCTCCAAATCTCAAAATTATAAGCACGATCTCTGCTTCTTTTCCTGACACCTCTTGGAGACTGATCATGTTTATCCTGGACATTCAAAACAAACATTAAAATACCAGGATCATATGTCAAGACAAGTACTTATCCAGATCAGAAACCAAAGTTTCTTTCCCTAGAACATGTAGGATGTTGGGGTCAAAAACGGTCACGACGGAATTACCACCCAAAAATCCTCGGAGATCATATTTCCGAAAGAGATAGTAAAAACAAACATATAATTTTCGTAAAAAAATAACCAATACGAAGTTTTTACGAAGAAGTATCCTTGAAGATTCAAAAGCAAACGAACCAAGCTCGGTCGTTGCGTAACTCCCGCACATACACGCTGGCCGGTCGCTACGTAGCAACCAAGTCCGAGCCAATGCCGGTCGCTACAAAGCGACCGAACATCCAATACCGCACATACACGCTGGCCGGTCGCTACGTAGCAACCAAGTCCGAGCCAATGCCGGTCGCTACAAAGCGACCGAACATCCAACCCGCTCGGTCGCTACGTAGCGACCGAGCTCACGCCAAAGCTCGGTCGCTACGTAGCAACCGAGCTCGAGCCGAAGCTCGGTCGCTTCGTAGCGACCGAGCGCTCATCCCGCTCAGTCGCTACGTAGAGACCAAGATCGAGCCGAAGCTCGGTCGCTACGTAGCGACCGAGTGGGAGCTCGGTTGCTACGTGGCGACCAGGCTTGAGCCAAAGTTCAGTCGTTGCGTAGCGATCGAGCTCTTCCGAACATCAATACGACACCAGTCCATGCATTCTCGTCAAAACCTTCAAATGCTATCTCCCGAAGACAGTAGCAAGCTCAGTCCATGTTTTCCGCTATTCTAAATCATCGATCAAAACTTTGCGAATTAAAAACCGCGGAAAGTTTGTTCTTTATCGAAAGAACTCGTAGTAAACGTGTCGAGTCGGAAGACGGCCCAAAGGGACCTAAAACACGACTCGAGGCCTTTCCTATGATTTCTTAACCAAAAGCCCGTAAACCACAGCACGGTTTACGCTTGGTCCGCAGGGAAGGATAAATGTCAAGTTTCCGCTGATAAATACGGAAGTTTTGAAGATAGTTGTGAAGATCGGGAAAAATAGAATATCTCCATTTTTATGCTCTGGCGGCTTAAGGGCAGAAGAGTAAAAGCGTAAACCGACCTTGGAGCTAGTATATAAGGAGTCCTAGGCGAGGAGCATGAGAGAAAATTTCTTCAGAGCAAACTTAGCACTTAGAGCAATTTAGGCATTTTTCCGTTTTTGTTATTTCGAGCTGCGACTCAATTAGGTTTACCCGTCTTAGGGTTGCTAGAACTAGGAATCTCGCCGACAGCTCTCGAGCCCAGGCTTATACCTTGTTGTAAACGCTCATACCACTACAAGAAAACACAAATTTAACGACGGCCAAAATCGTCGTTATTTCCTCGGAAAAGAAGGCTTACGAGGAAATAGCGATGAAAGGCGTTTCGTCGTTATATGATTGTCGTAAGAGAAGATTCGTCGCCATTTCCTCGTTAATTAGCGAGGTTATATTTTCCTCGTAAAGAAGAATTAAGTTTTCGTCGTAAAGACCACGTGGGGTTTCCACGTAACGCGGTCGTTGTGCTTCCTCGTAAGAAACTCGTAAATGATTCGTCGTAAAAGACCCGCAAAAACCTCTAAATAAATTCGTCGTAATAAAAACGTAAGAAACACGAAAATAATTCGTCGTAATAGAATCGTAAGTAAATCCACGTAAAATCCTCGATAATTGTTCCTCGATATTTCGTCGTTAATTTTCCTCGTTAATACATCGGGAATTAGCGACGAAATTACTTTGTTTTCTATTTACTGAATTTATAAATAAAAATTATATTTATTTAATTTATTAATAAAATTTTAATTGAAATTAAATCGAATAGGAAAAATTTTTTTGGCCGAATTAAAATGAAATTATATAATATATAAATAAGTTTTGAATTTTAAAATACAATAACAAAAAAAAAACTAATGCTGCATTGCCGCGTCGTAGAATTCCTCGCTCCTTCTCGAGAGATCTTCCTCGTTGACTTGCACGGATGTCTCGCCTGGAATGGGGTTTTGTTGTCTCATGGTCCTGAACATGGCCTCCCATTCCGGATTTGTGGCCGCTATGACGTCCAAGAAGTTCTCGAGACCAGTCATACGAGCTGTGAACGACGATTTTGTCGAGGCCAACTCGTTTTGTGTCGACGACAGCTGATGTTGTGTCGTCTCCAACACGTCGCGCAGCTGAGAGACTTCATCATCCCGTCTC
>NC_027752.1:23803175-23805648 GCF_000695525.1 Brassica oleracea var. oleracea
TTGAACAACACCGATTTTTTTCTGAAGACAATTTGAATATCGGAACGGGAACTTGCCCATTGCTTTTAATATGTAACTCGCTTCTTGAGCAAATATCCGGCAAGTCCAACCTCGATTTTATGTTGTCTTTTGTCTTCCCTGGGACATTCAATATTGTATTCATGATGTTCTCAAAGAAATTCTTCTCTATATGCATCACATCAAGGTTGTGGCGCAGAAGGAGATCCTTCCAATATGGTAACTCCCAAAATATACTCTTCTTGTGCCAGTTGTGATGAACACCGTAAGAATCAGGCATATTACGAGGGACATGCCAATTACCACCCCAGCGAACTGTTTCGTTAGCTCCGTAGTAGTCGATTTGCGCTTCAATTTGTTCTCCAGTTAGATATGGAGGAGGAGTGTCTCTCACAACCTTTTTGTGCCTAAACAAATTCTTGTTTCTTCGGTACGGATGGCCAACTGGAAGAAATCGACGGTGACAATCGAACCAACTTGTCTTTCTACCATTCTTCAGTTGAAATGCATCTGTCGTTCCATTACAATATGGACAAGCTAATCTCCCATGTGTAGTCCATCCAGACAACATCCCATAGGCAGGAAAGTCACTTATGGTCCACAAAAGCATAGCTCGCATCGTAAAATTCTTCTTCGTTGAGCAGTCATACGTCCTCACCCCTGTTGACCACAAATCTTTCAACTCTTTTATCAGTGGTTGTAGGAAAACATCAAGTGACCTTTTTGGATGCTTCGGACCGGGTATTAATATGGTCAAGAATAAAAACTCCCGTTGCATGCACATCTCCGGTGGCAGGTTGTATGGCGTAAGAAAGACAGGCCACAATGAATATTGTCTCCCTGACATTCCAAATGGACTAAATCCATCTGTGCATAATCCGAGGTACACATTCCGGCTATTGCTAGCGAAATTCGGATGTACTTTGTTAAAATTTTTCCAGGCTCTTGCATCTGATGGATGAGTCATCTCACCATCCGTCTGAGTATGCTCGGCATGCCACCTCATCTTTCCAGCAGTCTGCTCCGATTGGTACAATCTTTTCAATCTATCTGTAATTGGTAGGTACCACATCCTTTGGTACGGTACCCTATTACGTCCCCTTCCTTGCGGCTTGAATCGTGGTTTCTTGCAGAATCGACATTCTTCCAACTTCTCATCATCTCCCCAGTAGATCATGCAGTTGTCGATGCAAACATCTATCATCTCCGAAGGCAACCCAAGACTATAAACCAGTTTCTGAATCTCATAATAAGAATCAGCAGACTCATTGTCTTCCGGCAAATACTCTTTAAATAAATCTGCCCATTCGTTCATGCAACTTTCAGGTAGATTGTGATCAGTTTTAATATTCATCATTCTAGCAGCCAATGACAATTTAGAGAGACCTTCTCTACAACCACTGTAAAGTGGTTGATTTGCCGCATCTAACATTTCATAAAACTTTTTTGAATCTATGTTAGGTTCTTCATCTTCATCATCATGAGCTACGAATGCATCAGTTACCATATCATGAACCCTATCATAATCTACCATCGGCTGATCCTCCTGATGGTAACTATGTGCATTATGCAATTGATGATCAACCGGTTCTTCTTGAAAGTTGCTATTACTACTACTAGCTTCATTCTGATCATAACTATAACCTTCTCCATGTTGAAACCAGATATAATAATTTGGCGTGAAACCTCTATTTACTAAATGCTTCCAAACATTTTCACGATTTGCCAACTTTGAATTGTTACATTTCCTACAAGGACAGAATATTTTACCGCTTTCTTGGGCGAGCGGTGTAGAATCTGCTTGATGCATAAAACGCTCCAACCCAGCAAGATATTCTTTCGTCACTCTCCCGTTAGCATCTCTATGCATATACATCCACCTCCGCAACTCGAAAATATTTCCCAAGCCCGACATTTTTTTCACGTTTTTTTTCTTGTTGGTGTGCTTAAAATTATGTTCAAACCTCCATATATATAGAAAATTTTCGAATCTGGTAGTTGAATTTTGCTAGGAATTTACGACGAAAAATTAGGTTGGTGGCAAAAAAAACGTGTTAAGTTGGTGGATTTCTCGTTCTTTCCTCGTAAGTTATTTCCTCGTAAAAATCATGCTAAAATTACGACGAATTTGCGACGAAACACATTTTTCTCGGAAAAACCACGTCAACTTACGACGATTCTACGAGGAAAAGCTTTACTCGGTATTTTACAAGGCCATTACGAGGAAACTTTATTTCCTCGCAATTTCATCGTTAAGTCATCGTAATTTCACGAGGAATAGTTTTCCTCGTTAAATTTCCTTGCTAAAACTGTGTTTTCTTGTAGTGTACGCAAATTCGGAAATAAGATCTTCTTTGCTCTCTTTTTTGATTTCTTATACTTTATCGTTGTTATTCTCGTGTTCTGATTGCTTGACGTGTGGTAATTAGCAGATATCCGGGTCCTCTGGGAAATT
>NC_027752.1:23805690-23810995 GCF_000695525.1 Brassica oleracea var. oleracea
GGTTCCCACAGTTTGGCGCTAGAAGGAGGGGGGGGGGTACGGATCAATCTAACCCGCAAAAGCCACAACACTCTCAATCAGACATGTCAACTAACGACGCGGATAACGTGCAAACCCCTCTTAACGGAGGCAGCGGCACCGATATCCACACTCCAGCAGCGGCACCGATCTCCACACTCCAGCAGCGGACGTATCCGCGGCCAACGCCGCGACGCTCGAGGAGTTTAAAAAGATGTTCGCCACCTATGAGAAAAGGTCGGAAGAACAGGATAAGCTCGTGAATACCTTTACCAAACAGGTTGAAACCTTAACGGCAAGGACTCAAGTAATCCGTCCCCGCGGAACCCCCAAAATCCACGGGAAGAGGCTCTACTTCGCTACCCCACTCGACAGATCAGGAGTCGCGCGGGAACGACCTTCCGGTCAAAACCCATCGAAAAGGGGAACCCTGAAAGTCTTCCGCCCCCTGCAAAGGACTCGGAGGATAACGAAGCCGAACGCATTGACCTGGATCCTAGCTATGTCTCCAACGATACCGACGACAACGTCGACAGACATCCAAGAAGGACCAGGAGCCGATCTGCTCGGGAAGGCTCCCCGTTCAAAAAACCAATGACGGAAGAAGAAGAAATCACCTATTGGAACGAACAAGAGGAGCTGGCTGAAAGGCAAACCGAGCTCACTCACAGTAAACGCCGACAGGCTCAGAAATATACTGACGAGACATCGGATATTTGTGATCTTCGCGACTATATCACCAAGACTGCGCCAGAAGTGAGGGCCGTAAAGTCTCAAATCCATCATGCTACTAGTGCTGCCCCCGAAATCGATCGACTGCTGGAAGGAGCTCAGAAGACCCCTTTTACCAGTCGCATTTCGGACATGAGGGTGTCCGATCCGGGAAAAATCAAAGTACCAAAGTACGATGGTACGACCGATCCAAAAGCGCACCTTCAGGCTTTCCACATCGCGATGGGAAGAGCTAGACTGAAGGACGGCGAAAAGGATGCCGGCTACTGCGGCCTGTTCGTCGAAAAGCAGCGCTTGAATGGTTCGCACGCCTTCGTCGTAACACCATCAGGAGTTTCGGACAGCTCGCATCAGAATTTCATAAACAATACTCTGTATTCATATACAGAGAAACTTCCGATGTTGATCTCTGGAGTCTCTCCCAGAGGGATGACGAACCCCTCCGCGAGTTTATCAGTCGGTTCAAGCTGATAATGTCCAGGGTCAGCGGGATAAGCGACAAAGTGGCCATCGACGCGCTGAAGAAGACGCTCTGGTACAAGTCAAAATTTAGAAAGTGGATAACTCTCGACAAACCGCGAACGATCCAGGACGCCCTCCACAAAGCAACTGACTACATCATAGTCGAGGAAGAAACTAAAGTCTTATCACAACGCGGTAAGACCATCGTCGAAGGACGTGGATCTAAAAGGAAGAAAGAATAACTCTCATAACGACAAATACGTCCATCACGAGCGTCAAGGATCTTATCCTCGATTCTGATCGCCCTCCAAAGGCGGACAGAAATCCGCCCGCTGAAAAATCCCCTCAACGAAACCAGGCTGGGGATAAACGCGGTAGGAGGCCGGACGACAAGGGGAACGATAACAATCGTCGCAGAGTCAATATGATCATCGGAGGATCACAATACTGCGGCGATACTGTGTCGGCCATCAAGGCTTACCAATAGAAGGCTGAGTCGAGTGCAAATTGGCCTACATGATCTCCTCCCCGAGATGGCCAAAATTGCTCTATCACCTTCACAAAGGAGGAAGCCGACAACATCGATCAACCTCACTGCGATCCGCTCATCATAGATCTCGTCGTACGAGACTTAGAAGTCGGAAGGGTACTCGTCGACACGGAAAGCACGGTCAACGTAATCTTCCGCGACACCCTCAAGCGGATGAGCATCAAACTCGGAGAAGTAATTCCGACGCCAAAACCGCTCACGGGTTATTCAGGCGAAGTATCGATGACTCTTGGATCGATCCAGTTGTCAACTCGGCGTAGTAATTCCGACGCCAAAACAGCTCACGGGTTTTTCAGGTGAAGTATCAATGACTCTTGGATCAATCCAGTTGCCGGTCATGGCCAAGGAGATCACGAAAATCGTCGAGTTCGCGGTAGTCGATCATCCCGCTATCTACAACGCGATCATGGGAACCCAATGGCTCAACGCCATGCAGACAGTTCCGTCAACCTACCACCTGGGTCTCAAATTCCCAACCCCAAGCGGAGTCGCGGCTATCTGGCGATGCCAAAAACAGTCGCGGCTATGCTTCCTCACAGAGCACAAGTTAAGGCAAATCAAGACTTCTGCAGCTGCAAACGGCAAGCGCTCGAAGATAGATCGATCTTCGGCCAAAAACGCCCCGAGGAAAGACGAATTAAAATCATCTGCCGACGCAAACGCAACGGACGTCGAAACTCAACACGAGTCTGAAGCCCACGCTACAACTCAACCGGAACATCTGGAAAATAACGTTGACCCAGTCACGATCGACATGGTCAAGGCGGACATCGCGACATCTACCGCCGAGTAAAATTATTGTAATCGAGTTTTTAGAAACTTCAAAAACTTTTACTACAATCTACGTTGCTCCTTTTTATCAAAAAACGTTTACGCTTCAGTTAAACACAAAAAACTTTCAGGACACGCCTGGAAACATTAAGACTCTTGTCTGCAGCCTCATCCGGCCCAAAAATCGTAAAAAAATCATCATCCTTCAAACGCACAAAGATACACGTATAATCCTCGAAACAACTGCGAGACGTCGCAAAGTTAAAATTCGAAGATAATACGAACAAATTGTCCGAACGCGACCACCGAAAAACTTACACCCCGTTCGTCGATTGGCCCCGACGAACACGCCAGCCGTCTTAAACAAACGCAATTCGATCACTCTTTTGATCTTTAAAAAACGTCCAACACAAGGACAAAAGCGCGCTACAACGAAAATCCGAAATTTTGGGCTAGCACTTCCAGTTGACTCTGAGAAGATGCTCGATTCGTACCATACAAGTCATATAAGCCGAGAACCTATCGCGGACTTTAAATCGGTACGAGTCAGAAAGTCACCGCACAAACCTTAACCGAAAGTAAACCTAGGTCTTGCCCTAAACCCAACGCTCTGGTCTCAAGCATCTCAAGACATGATATCTAAAAGATACGAGATCCTAAACCATGTCTCTCCGTTCGCATCTCAATGTTCCCGAAAATCGTAAAGATAGGTAAATTTTTACGAGAATCACGAACGAACTAACAGATTGAACGTCTAATCGGAATTAAATATGAGACGACAACTCATATTTACTTCGACCCTATTCAGGAAAACTCGAAATAAAACATTCATCATATATATAAAACCGCTTAAAAAGCGGTAAGGGATTCAAAGCCACCAACAGCCAGTCCCGGTAAATACAAATACGGCCATCTAGGCCTAAGCAAAATCCAAATTCAAAAGGCCACACTCGGCCGAAAACAGATAAAACGATAATCAAACTCAACCATCAACACAAAGGATCAGTCCATCCAATGACTACCTCCCTGAAACAGGATCCTCTACGGTCGGCTCTCCATCATCCTCAGCGTCAAGCAACCCTCGACCACTACTCTGCCCAGTGGCATAGACAGCGGGCAAGGAGGTATTTTCAAAAGAAGCCCCCATATCATTATCAATTGATGAGCTGGAACGAGATCGATGAGCCTCGACCGCCGTACGGACCCTCTCGGGAGAGAAATGACCCCAAAACAGCGGACCACCACGGAGAAGGTCTCGGACGATGCACAAATCTTCCAGAAAAGGAGGAATGGGGTTGTATACTGCAAAATGGACGTAGTTCAGATATGGAATAAAAAAACGGGATGTAAGAAAAACAACGAGTGATTATTCAGCATGTTACCTCCTACCCCCCCACAGTCGCCTAAACGAGGGAAGGCACTCCACGGCGACCGAGGCTTGGTCCAATCTAACATAGAAAAAATAACACTTCCATCCAAAACCGCCATGAGAGAATCCCTTCAGGACTTCCATATGAGTACGCGATCTAAAACCATACAGACGATCGGTCCCAACTCGAGATAGGGTAAGGAAAGCTTCAAGATAATCAGCAGTGAGCTCCATGCCTCGCTCATATCCCAAGACTAGCAACCCGACAAGATGCTTTATACCACGGGGAGAAATCTGACTTATCGAAACTTCCAAACGGTTCAGAAACTCTACTATAACCGACGGAATGGGAAACCATAAGCGAGCACGCATCAGATGCTCCTCGTACAAAGTAAAAAAGCCTTCGGGAGGCTCGTCAGCCCTCTCCCCCTCGAGGGGTAATCGAAAGTCCACGTTTTCCGGAACGTGACAGAAGCTGCGTACGGTTCCAAGGAACGGAAGGGTACACCTGCTCGGTCTCCCAACGACCCTTTCCGAAAAAGGCCTCATG
Source organism: Brassica oleracea var. oleracea (assembly GCF_000695525.1). Classification (NCBI taxonomy): domain Eukaryota; kingdom Viridiplantae; phylum Streptophyta; class Magnoliopsida; order Brassicales; family Brassicaceae; genus Brassica; species Brassica oleracea. The sequence continues at coordinate 23,810,143 of NC_027752.1, forward strand.
GGAACCCACGGCTCGGGAGGCGGTTCTTCCACTTTGCATATAGCCACCCAATATGCGTCGGCCTCGGCAGGGTCAACGGAGTGTGCCACGAACTCGATCTCTTGGACAATCTCACCGCATCCGTCACGGACAGTTCCGCGATTGAAGATAGTAGGCCGAACATTTCCCGAAATCCCTTGAGACATTCTCAACAAAGAGGAAAGGGAAAAATCTCAATGATAGAGAGAGAAAGTTGAAAGGATCTTTTCACTCTTAAACTTTGAGAAGATAATGAAGTGAAAATTTAGAAACAAGTTACCTCCCTTCTTATAGGCATGAGGATTTACTGTTCAAACTCGGACTCTCGGATATTAATTCCATCTAACACGCCTAACTTGCCAAACATGCCTAACCGCACGCTAGGACCCTGTGATGCATGGTCCTAACGGGCTGGGGGGCTAACTGTTGGGGTCAAAAACGGTCACGACGGAATTACCACCCGAAAATCCTCGGAGATCAAATTTCCGAAAGAGATAGTAAAAACAAAGATATAATTTTCGTAACAAAATAACCAATACGAAGTTTTTACGAAGAAGTATCCTTGAAGATTCAAAAGCAAACGAACCAAGCTCGGTCGTTGCGTAACTACCGCACATACACGCTGGCCGGTCGCTACGTAGCAACCAAGTCCGAGCCGATGTCGGTCGCTACGAAGCGACCGAACATCCGACCCGCTCGGTCGCTACATAGCGACCAAGCTCGAGCCAAAGCTCGGTCGCTACGTAGCGACCGAGTGGGAGCTCGGTTGCTACGTGGCGACCAGGCTTGAGCCAAAGTTCAGTCGTTGCGTAGCGATCGAGCTCTTCCGAACATC
>NC_027752.1:23811297-23832851 GCF_000695525.1 Brassica oleracea var. oleracea
GAATATCTCCATTTTTATGCTATGACGGCTTAAGGGCAGAAGAGTAAAAGCGTAAACCGACCTTGGAGCTAGTATATAAGGATTCCTTGGCGAGGAGCATGAGAGAAAATTTCTTCAGAGCAAACTTAGCACTTAGAGCAATTTAGGCAATTTTCCGGTTTTGTTATTTCGAGCTGCGACTCAATTAGGTTTAGCCGTCTTAGGGTTGCTAGAACTAGGAATCTCGCCGACAGCTCACGTGCCCAGGCTTATACCTTGTTGTAAACGCTCATACGCAAATGCGGAAATAAGATCTTCTTTGCTCTCTTTTTCGATTTCTTATACTTTATCGTTGTTATTCTCGTGTTCTGATTGCTTGACGTGTGGTAATTAGCAGATATCCGGGTCCTCTGGGAAATTAGGGTTTTCCTAGTTTCCTTATTTAAACGAAAATCGACAGTGCGAATTTCGGTTCCCACATCCGACATACATTATGTCAACGTTTCTTCTCCCATTGGAGATTTGCGAAAACCTCGCTAGTGCCATTGCACAATTTTGGTAGAGTTCAAATCCACCAAAAAGATGAATACATTGGGCGAAATGGGAAAAGGTTTGTCTACCAAAAGAAGAGGGAGGGATTGGCTTCCGCTTAATCCATGAGTTTAATCTAGCATTATTGGCAAAGAAATTTTGGAGATTGGTTCAGTACCCTTACTCACTGGTGGCCCGAGTCTTGAGGGGTAGGTATTATCGAATGACATCGCCTTTAGGTGTAATCTCTTCCAGTATTCCATCATATGTGTGGACAAGTATTTACCTCGCAAGAAAGCTTTTGCTCCTGGGGATCAGAAAGAAGATTCATTCTGGTTATGAAGTCAAGGTGTGGGAGGATCCGTGGATTCCAACGACACCTGCTAGACCAGCTACACCTGTAGCACCTATGATGCATCCAAATATGAGAGTTAGTGATCTCATTAACCATAAATCAAAGGAATGGGACATAGGGCTACTAGAGGATTATGTCCACCCCGATGATATACCTCTCATACGCAGTATGGCCATAAGCTCTACTCATCGTCGTGATACTTTCTGCTGGAACTACACGAGGAATGGCCAATACACAGTTAGATCTGGATACTGGGTTGCTCAAAATCTATTGAAGCCAGAAGAAGAAAAGGAAATACTGGAACCGAGCATCACTAAACTTCAAGCCTTTGCTTGGAAGTTGAAAGCGCCAAGGAAGATGTGCCATCTTATATGGCAATTGATAACGGGCAGGTGGCAGTAACGAGAAACTTAGTAAGGCGAAATATGAGGTGCGATAATTATTGTCCAAGGTGTGGAGAAATAGAAGAATCTGTAACTCATGTAATATTTGAATGCCCTCTAGCTCTCCAAGTATGGTCCTTATCAGCAAAACCTACAAGCTCAGGTATACTTCCAGTGTCAAGCGTCTACACAAACATGGACTATCTATTCTGGAGGAAGAATGATATCTTACAACCAGAGCAAGACAGAGATCCTTATCCCAGGATAATTTGGTATATTTGGAAGACTCGTAATGATAAGCTATTCAGGGGAATAGACAGAGACCCTTTGGAACTATTTCGATATGCAGAAAGTGAATGTCAAGCATGGTTTAATGCAAATGAGATGATACTACCGGTAGTACAGGCCAGCGATAATGAAGAAATCCAAGTTTTAAGCTTGGGTAATATTTGCATGCTAGATGGGTCCTGGACAGCTTCAGATCGCTTTAGTGGATGTGGATGGGTTTGGATAGATAGCGGGGAGAACATACAACTTATGGGAACACAGAATTTAACTCGATGTGAATCAGCATTGCATTCGGAGGTAGAAGCACTGCGATGGGCGATGGAGAACATGCTTCAACACTCGCCATGCCAGAGCTTTGGGACTGACTACAAGGAACTGATTGCAATGATAAAGGAGCCCCAGGAGTGGCCAAGCTTTGCGACAGAGTTGCAGAAGATATAGACGCTTCAGATTTGTTTCCCGGAATTCAAGATCACCCATGTGCCACGAGTGCGCAACCAGATTTCTGATTTTTGAGCTAAGACTGCTAGGACCTTTCACAGGGAGTTACTTTTCATTAGTTGTTCTATTCCGGTCTGGTTACCCAGACCACCTCAAGTTTGAGTAATAGAATGATCGTTAGACGTCAAAAAAAAAATATTGGTTACTAAAAAACAAACTCTTCCCCTTTTAGTTGACTAAAGAAAAAACTAAGTGTCCCTTCCTCAAAAAGTGTCTTTTTGTGTAAACAAAAGACAAAAAGTGTTTAAACATGTAAATAATTCTTCTTTTAGTGGATAATATCAAAGAATGTGCCAAAAAATTATTTAGATTTGTAACTCACCCTGTAATATATGATTTGTAACGTGAATATGGCAAAAAAAAACATGAACTTTGCACAAATTGCCAAAAGAAACATGTACTCGAGCCTGGTCAAAAAAAACTCTTTACTTTTTTGACTTTTTCTATTTATTAAGCAACTTACGATTGACTGACCAGATTAACACACCGTTAGCCCACAATTAAGAGAGTGTTAACGAGATGTTAAATGTTGCCGTTAAGTAATATGACGTCGTTTCATCCATTTTTTTTGTCTATGAAAAAATCTGAAGATGACGTCGTTTTGTTCAATTAAAATTGTTGTTCGATGGTATCGAACTCGTGCACTCGTGGTCGTTGTAGGGGGCTTTTTGCCACTGAGCTAGTGGACTTTTCAAAAGAATACCATATATATTTTATTTTATTGATCAAAAGATGTATGGATGATTGAAATAAGAAAAACGTAACCCTAATTTCTCAGAAACCCAAATCGATTTCGGGATTTTTCTCTCTGAATCTTCTCGTGGTGTGAGGAGATGGCAAGGACGAAATTCACTAAGAATGGAAGAGCAGTAAGGAGATCTTTGAGGCATTCTGATAACGGAGTTGAAGAAGTGATTCAACAGTCGAAGAAGTGATTCAACAGTCGAAGAAGGGTGGAAAAGGTGGTGATGGGTTTGTCATCGCCGGAGAAGGCCATGAGGAAGAGTAAAGCTGCTTCTGTGAGTTTGTCATCGCCGGAGAAGGCCACGAGGAAGAGTAAAGCTGCTTTTGTGAGTTTGTCATTGCTGCTTTTGTGAGTTTGTCATCGCCGGAAAAGGCCACGAGGAAGAGTAAAAGAGTTGAAGGGGAATCGATGTTGGTATCTACAGAGGTGTCGAAGACAAGGCGGGGAACTTCATACGGTGGGTCGCCTTTGTCATCGGCGGAGAAGGCCACGAGGAAGAGTAAAAGAGTTGAAGGAGAATCAATGTTGGCATCTATAGAGGCGTCAAAGACAAGGCGGGGAACTTCATATGGGTCGCCTTTGTCATCTCCGAAGAAGGTAGATGGTGGTTCAACTCTGTCCTAGACAATCAAAGAAGCATAAGGTAGATGGTGGGTCAACTGTGGCTCCTCCTGGAAACTCGAAGAAGAGTCAGGTAGATGATGATGACAGAGAAGAATGTCCACAGAGTGAGACAAATGACAGAGAAGAATGTCCAAGTGAAGATGAGAATGATATTGCTAGCATTGAGGAAGAAAACTGTAGAGATTTGGCTCCTTATTTTGGTGATGAAGCAAGAAATGATGACTGTGATGTTGATGAAGACGAAGGGGATGATGATGCGTGGGATGATGATAAAATCCATGATACTGTGTCATCAGATGATGAGAATGAAGAGGAGATGATACCTGCTCAAGCTTACAGAGCAGACCTTGATCCAGAGGAGCTCCTTCAGCTTGGCAAGACATTTTCAGAGGCTGAGGACTTCAAACATGCTTGTCTAAGGTATACCCTCAAAACCAGATACAACATCAAGTACTACAGATCCAGTAGCTTGAAGATGGGTGCAAAATGTGCTGCTGAGATGAGAGATGATGAGGCTCCATGTCCCTGTTCTTATGATAGGAGGAAACATAAGTTGATGGTAAAGACATACGTCAATGACCATAAGTGTGAGAAGACAGGGCAGTCGAAGATACTTAAGAGGTCAACAATTGCAAGTCTATTTGCTAAGAGGTTAAGGCTGAATCCTAAGCTCACAGCAAAGGAGATACAGGCTGAGATCTTGAGGGAGTATCAGATGGAAGCCAAAGAAAACTTATGCATTAAGGCGAAGACAAAGTTGATGAAAGAAAGGAGAAAGACCCATGAGGAGCATTTTGATAAAATCAGGGATTACCAAGCAGAGATCTTCAGGAGCAATCCTGGATCAATCATGGACATTGAGACGATACCAGGAGCCACAGTTGGAAGCAAGCAGAGGTTCTACATGCTCTACATGTGTTTCCAAGCACAAAAGGAAGCATGTAAGAAGACTTGTAGGCCAGTTATTGGCTTAGATGAAGCTTTTTTGAAATGGGACATCAAGGGACAGTTGTTGGCTGCGGTTGGAAGAGATGGAGACAATAGGATTGTCCCTATTTCTTGGGCTGTAGTGGAGATAGAGAATGATACAAACTGGGATTGGTTTGTGAAGCATTTGGCCTTGGATTTGGGATTGGAAGATGGGAAAGGCTTTGTTATAATGTCTGACAAACAAAAGGTAAACACTTTGCTTTCATGATTGTCTTGGAATGTTTTGATTCTTGTTTCTGATTTTTTTGTTTCTGATCTTGTAGGGATTAGTGAAGGCAGTTCATACCCTCATTCCAGAAGCTGGGCATAGGAAGTGTTGTCGCCATATATTCGAGAACTGGAGGAAAGGTGGAAAAGATCTAAGGTTATAGAGGTTCTTCTGGTTCATTGCAAGGAACTACACTCCTGGTTTGTTCAAGTACCTAAAACGACGTCGTTTCATTCATTTGTTTTTAATCAGACAAAGAGATGAAACGAGGTCGTTTTAATTAACGTCGCTTAATGCCATCTAAAATATTTGTTAACTCTGGTAACGGTGTGTTAATCTGGTCAGTCAATCCTAAGTTTCTTAATAAACTGAAAAAGTCAACAAAAGTATAGTGTTTTTTTGGCCAGCCAATATATCAAAGTTTCTTTTGACAATTTGTGCAAAGTTCGTGTTTTTTTTGGCCGAATTCTCGATTTGTAACTAACATCTCGTTATAAACTTTTATGCACATTCAATTAATCAAGGTAAAGATTCAGACTTTGATGGTATCATAGCTTAGCTCATTCCGATCGTTTTCTTTCCTTTTTTTTTGTTTTTATCTATGTCCGTACCTTTTACAACAATATGTTACAATGATGACAATTGAGACATATATTGGTTTTTATTTTCTTCATTAATATTGCATAATATCACATGCTCTGAGATTCAAAACTTAGACCTAGTGAACCCACTAGACTAAGAAGGCTTCTACAAACTAGCATATCATTAGTCTTATACTTTTAGCTTTCCAAATAAAGTTTGTCATCCATGCTAGCTTAATTAATAAATGGACTAAGACTGCGCAAAATTACTTACGTGCCACGAGTGCGCAACCAGTTTTCTGATTTCTTAGCTAAGACGGCTAGGACCTTTCGTAGGGAGCTACTATTCATTGGTTGTTCTATTCCGGTCTGGTTACCCAGACCACCTCAAGCTTGAGTAATAGAATGGCCGTTTGACGTCCAAAAAAAAAAATTAATAAATGACATATTTTACTGTGTAACTCGAATCATTGGTGAGATTTATTTTTATTTTATTTTATTGTCAGCTACATGATTGATAAACCACCATATGAATATACATCTAGACAAATGTAATGTACTGCACGAACTACAAGATTTACATAATAACATTCTTGAACTATTATGTGTTATGTTAGCTAACACCGTCAACATCATTTTAATAGCTTTAAAATTGTATCAAATTTGGAATCCAAAAACTTCTAATGAATGCTAGTTTAATTAATAAATGGACTAAGACTGCGCAAAATTACTTACGTGCCACGAGTGCGCAACCAGTTTTCTGATTTCTTAGCCAAGACGGCTAGGACCTTTCGTAGGGAGCTACTATTCATTGGTTGTTCTATTCCGGTTTTGTTACCCAGACCACCTCAAACTTGAGTAATAGAATGGCCGTTTGACGTCAAAAAAAAAAAAATTAATAAATGACATATTTTACTGTGTAACTCGAATCATTGGTGAGATTTATTTTTATTTTATTTTATTGTCAGCTACATGATTGATAAACCACCATATGAATATACATCTAGACAAATGTAATGTACTGCACGAACTACAAGATTTACATAATAACATTCTTGAACTATTATGTGTTATGTTAGCTAACACCGTCAACATCATTTTAATAGCTTTAAAATTGTATCAAATTTGGAATCCAAAAACTTCTAATGACGTTTAGACATAGTCTCATATGTTCTTGTTTATATGAAATTACAATTGAATGCTTGATCTATGTATTTATGTTGTTTTGTTTTGATTTGTATGTTTAATGATATGTTTCTAAAAGTTTGGTTGACAGATTTTTCATCAGAAGTTGTTGGCATCCAGATTTGACACAATTTTAAGCTATTATAATGATGTTCCCAACATAACACATAATAGTTCAAAGATCCAATGAATAATTTAGTTTGTGTAGTTAGTGATACATTACATTTTTCCAGATGTATAGACGTGTGGTGTTATTTTCTTTAAATAAAAGCTTTAACCTTTCTTCTTACCCATTTTCTTTGACGAACATAAACAATTTCTCATTCTCTTTATATTTATTTTGTATACACACAGATTTTTGGATAAAAGATATTTTCTCTCAAACTTAGGATTTGTTTGTTTTGTTTATCTACGTTAGATGGATTTATTTACTTAATAAGCAATTTAAACTATGTCTTTTATGTAGATTAGTAAAGTCTTGATTTAAACTCATCACAAAATGTTTCACACCTTCGAGTGGCGTTCTTTGATACATCAAACTTGTAAACTCTTGAATATTCTGTGATTTTAACTTTGGTGGATTCCAAACTTACATCAGTATGCCTTCTCTGTATTGGAAAAATCAATACAACAATTGGCACTCAGGATAACAAACACCGTGGATGACTTACCCGATTACTAGATACAAAGCCTATTATTTATCTCCATGTGTCTCAAACATATTGTAACATGAAGGTCACATGGAAGATAATTTTTAGCCAACGACAGATCTTGCTGAATCTTTCAACACAATGACTTAGAATAACCATCTCCAACATGGTACATGGAGTCAGGAGATTCGTCCCATCTCACATCAAATTCATGTCTCCTTCATTATGTTTCTAGTGTGAACATCAAAAACTCAGCCATTGTAGGTAATAGTACAATCAAGTCTTCTGAAATGTTTTATTTACTTCCAAGACCGTTTATTTCCTTAAATAAAGTTCATTTTCTCTTCCAATTTTTTTTAAAAAAGAAATTTATTTTACGTTTCACAATTGATAATTGTTTTTTTTTAATAATTTGATCACTTTAGATTATCCGTAAAGACATTGAGTCATGGAAAACCATACTCTGCAGTGAGAGCTCTGGTGTTCTCAACTTTATGTCATTCTCTATTTATTAGTCTCAACAAGATTAAATATTTATTGTTGAGACCCCTTCTCTTTGGCACAAGCGGTTGGGCCACACCAATAATGATACATTCCAATCTTTAATTTTTCAAGTTTTGTTTCGTGTGATAAAAAGTCTACATTTATGTAATGCCTCACGGTTTGTAAAAACATTAAACTTCCTTTCGGGAGACCCATTAATAAAGGTCTCAAAATGTATGATCTCATCCACTATGATTTTTGGACTTCTCAAATTAAAAGTTTAAGTTGTATTAGATACTACAACCTTTTTTGATAACTTTTTTACACTTTCTCTGGGTTTATCCTATTCGAAATAAAAGTGATGTGTTCTAAATACTCTTACATTTTTTTATCATATGTGAAACCCCAGTTCAAATCCACAATCAAAACATTTCATTGCGATTAATTTGAGATTATCATGCCTTTACAATAATACAACTAGTTGAACATTTCACTTCTAATGGCATTAATTTGAGATTTCCATGCCCTCACACTTCTCAGCATAATGGGATGTCAGAAAAAATGATAAGAACAATAAAAAATGCTATATGATCTATTATTTTTCAAGCCCAAATGTTTCCTTTCTACTGGGTTGAGGTACTCCATGTTCCAGTTCATATCATAAACATCTTGGTCTGAGACCAAAAATTTGATTTTCGATTTTAGTGGAAAAACTCGATTTTTTGGTTTTAGCGGAAGAACTCGATTTTGATGTTTTAGTGGAAAAACTCGATTTTCTGAATTTGGCGGGAAAACAAATATTAAGATTTCAGCGGGAAAATTTGATTTTCCAATTTCGACGGAAAAACTCGATTTTGCGGTTTTAGCGATAATACTTGATTTTACGGTTTTGGTAGGAAAACTCTATATTAAGATTTTAGCGGAAAAACTCAATTTTACATTTTTAGGAGAAAAACTCAAATTTTAGAAACCCTAGCTTTTTATGACCATTGGACCGACCACGTCCACATAGTCCAAATCCACTAACGCCCATTTTCCATTGGTCTTGTGATTCTTGTTCATTTATTATCTGCATGGACAATTGAGTGTCACCAAAATAGACTCATTTGTATTTGGACATGGGCAACAAATGGTCAACCCACCTATTTTGCAGCTATACTGGTCTCTACGGCCAGCCCTTGGGCCAAGCCAAGGAAGCAGTGACTTCCAGCCATTTTCTTATAAACACATTTTTGGCCACAATTTTCTTGAACTTTCCTTTAGTCTAGTTGCAAAATCTGAAAATACTTTTTTAGCTCAACCCGGGCTCGAATCTCTTCAACAGCAGCCAATTTTTTTTTAATTTGATTCTGGTCATGGATTTTCTAGGACCGGCTCTGCTGGTCTCTCCCTCCATATCCAACAAACCACCTTACTCTTTTCGTCATGCATGATTGCCTAAATATGTTCACTTGTATGTGTTTGGTTTCCCTTGCTTCTAATATTTAAACAACTCTTTTGTTCGCAAACTATGTCCCTGATCAACATTTATATATTTTCTCAGGTATCCTCTTTGTCATCGAAGTTACAAATAAAACTCTCAAGACATATCTCTGTGCTCTGACTTCTGATTATACACCACAACAAGAAACTTTAGAGTTTTATCAAGAATTCACTATCAAGTTTCCAGATTTTAATCCTTGAGACCAGTGTGACATAATAAGTTATAATGATCTATTAACCATTATTAGTTGGTTTAGAATTTTTTATTTCTTATTTAGTTTTATCTCTTAGTATTTATCTGTATTTCTTCTTTGTATTTTCTTTTATATACTAGGTTTTTTAACCGCGCTACGCGTGGACTATCCCATATAAAATTTTCCTCAATCATTTAATTTTTATCAGTGCATATTTAAAAAATTAATTCAGAATTAATAAATAAGAAAATATCAAAAACAGTAAAACAGATGGAGATAGGTTGAATTTTTTTGCTGGTATATATTGTTGCTTCCTGAATTTGACATTAGTCTTCTATACAATATGTGTTTTTATTAGCTTCTTAGTGGATTAATGTATAATATTTTGTTCTGAATGTAGAGGTGAATGATAATTTTTTGTATTTAGAAATTTAGTTAGCAAAAATCAACATAATAATGAAACTTATTTTCCACCCTCTTTTTATATATGTTTGGATTAGTGCTTGTTATCAGGTTAATTTATGTTTAAATTTGAAATTGTCTTAAAATTATCGTTTAGTCATTTCATATGAAGAAATGTACAAAAGTTACATGTAAGAAATTCAATTAAAGCTTCGAATGGTGACCATTGTTCCGTCCTGCCCCGCAGTTAACAGTAACAAAAATCTCTACATATACTATATATCTATACATTTTTATAGCTGTTAGAACCGCACCGCAGTTGAACCGCTTGTCCCGCACTGCTCAAACTGCAGTCACCATTCGGAGCCTAATATGTAAAGGGAAGTAGGAAGACTATAAATGCTTCTGGAGTCGGGTGTTCAAGATCAAAAACTTTAATGTGCCATGAAACATGTTTTAGACCTTTTTTGGTTGTGTTTTTTTTTTAACGCTGATTTATTATGATCTTATAATTATGATATGAGAAAGATTACATAGACGATTCGACAACCGACAATACTACCTGCCTTATGAAGACCTACACCTCACTGCATCACCTGAGCCGTCCTATGAAGATCCACGTCTGGCCAGATTTTACTTGCACCAGGTTGAAGATCCCTTGTAAGCTTTTTTCTTTTGTATTTATAACTGTTTAATAAACCGCTCTCTCCGGGATTTGAAATCTGGATTTCCTGTAATCTGCAATAAATTGCATAGTCTAAGATTCGAATCCCAAACCTGGATGTAAAAGCATTTAAACCTTAACCAATAGGCTACAATGCTTCCACAATGTTTAGAAAATAATGACATCAGAATGTGCTACTTTTGTTAGGAAATTTGTCATCAAATTGGTTTGGATTGGTAACCATGTACATAATCTTTTTTAGATATTTGCTAGAATGGCAACGTCTTCTTTCTACTTCATTCGTAATAAAGATTTGTATTGTAGTCATGGCCAGCTCTGGGATAACGTTCATGAAAATAATATAATACATTTTAGACGCACAATTATTACTCTCTTCGATGTTTTTTTTGCTTTCTTTCCTTTTTGTGACGAATCAAAATTATATGATATATGTTATTTTTTGTTTAACATTTGGCAGCGTTAATTTTCTTTTATATATAGTATATTATATTCATCAGTTTTTTAAAAAGAATCATTATGTCTTATTTCTCTTCTTTTCAAATTTTAATTCATCAGAGAATCTGTTTTTGCCATCAAAGCGTCAAGTACCCATGGAAAAAATGGTATGATTGGTCTGTTCTTTCAACAGTACTGGAGCATCATTGAAGGGAGATAACACAGGAGGTTAAAGGCTTCTTTGCTACAGGAACCTTTCCAAAGGAATGGAATGTTACTCAGATATGCCTGATCCCAGAGATCCCCAGTCCATCGAAAATGGTTGACCTGAGGCCTATTAGTCTTTGCTCGGTTCTGTATAAGATTATTGCAAAAATTCTGGTGACACGGCTCAAACCTCTGCTGAAAAAAATCGTATCTCCAACGCAGTCTGCCTTTGTTCCAGAAAGATTAATATCTTATAATATCATCATTGCACATGAAATGGTTCATGGGCTGAGGACACATAAAGACATTTCCAAAAACTTCATCGCAGTTAAGACAGATATGTCTAAGGCATATCATCGTATAGAGTGGAAATACCTAGAGAAGCTGTTGGGAGCTATGGGGTTCAATCAGAAGTTCTCGGAGTGGGTGATGTTTTGTGTGACTTCTGTCACTTATTCGGTGCTTATCAATGGAGAGGAACATGGGACTGTGTTTCCGGAGCGGGGTCTTCGACAGGGCGACCCGTTATCACCTTTTCTTTTCGACTTGTGTACTGAAGGTCTGACTCACCTTTTGAATCAAGCAGAGCTTAGAGGAGAGGTGGAAGGAATAAGTTTTTCAGTTGAGGGACCATCTATAACTCATCTATTTTTTGCCGATGATTCACTATTACTAGTCAGAGCAGAGGAGAGTCAATGTGAGGTGATCCGGCGAGTGCTGAAGGAGTATGAGGATTCCTCTGGCCAAGTGATCAATCTAACCAAATCTGCGATAACTTTTGGCAGACATGTTGAGGATCATCGAAAAGCTAAAATAAAAGAGATTCTGGGGATAGAAGCAGAAGGAGGCACAGGTAAATATCTTGGACTTCCTGAGTGTTTTAGTGGATCCAAAGTTGAGATGCTGCAGTACATACAAGAGAAGATGAAATCAAGATTCAACGGTTGGTACGGACGGTTACTCTCTGCAGGCGGGAAAAATGTTCTTCTGAAGTCAGTGGCGATGGCTATGCCCGTTTTTACGATGTCTTGCTTTAAATTGCCAAAAACGACTTGCAAAAACCTTACTAGTGCTATGGCTAGCTTTTGGTGGAATGACCAGGATGGGAAAAATAAAATGCATTGGGTTTCTTGGGAGAAGATGTGTATGCATAAGAAGAATGGTGGACTTGGTTTCAGAGACTTGGAAAAATTTAACCAAGCCTTATAAGTTAAGCAGGGATGGCGTGTGTTGATGCATCCAGACTCTCTATGCTCACGGGTTCTTCGTAGTCGATACTTCCCAAACGGCTTATTCATGGAAGCAAAACTGGGACCTCGGCCATCATATGCATGGAGAAGCATTTTGTTTGGGAAAGAATTGCTGGGAAAAGGTCTTCGCAGATCTATTGGGTCGGGAAATGAGACAAACATTTGGTTAGATAAGTGGCTTTTTTACTCTGAGCCGAAAGCACCGCTGCGGAAACCAGTTATTTTTTACCTGGATTTACAGGTCTCAGGACTTATTAATCCTCATACGAAGACGTGGGATAGGGGAAAGCTTGAACATAACTTTTTCCTGCCAGATATGGAGCTGATTCTGAAGCAGAAACCGGTTGTAGAAGAAGATGATGCTTATGAATGGGTCCATAACCGTTGGGGTGCTTACACAGTAAAGTCTGGGTACTGGCTTGCATGTCAACTAGATCGATCAGAAGTGCGAAGAAATGCTCTGGCCCAGCCGTCGGTTCATGGGATTACAGAAAAGATATGGAAGGTTAAAACTGCTCCAAAGATAAGTATTTTCATGTGGAAAGCACTTTCCAATGCTCTCTCTGTTAATGATGGTTTGCTTTCCAGAGGTATGAAGATCGATCCGAGGTGTCAGCGATGTGGACATGAGGGTGAATCTATTAACCACGTTCTGTTTGAGTGCCCTATTGCAAGGAGGGTGTGGGTGCAATCTTCTTTTCCCTTTCCTCGCAGAGGTTTTGAAAATATGTCCCCGTTGGAGAATTTTAATTACCTCTTTAATCTTCCAAAAACTTTGAAGATTCCGGAGGAGCTAGAACGGTCCTTTCCTTGGATCTTCTGGATGCTCTGGAAGAACAGAAACAGTTTTCTCTTTGAAGGGAGAGAGTTTTCAGCAGAGGATACAGTTATGAAAGTGAGGGAGGATTCAAAGGAGTGGTTTGACGCACAAAAGCTTGAGTTGTCACGGAGTCGATGAGAAGCCCCAAGAGAAGGTCTCGTTAAGTGTAATGTAGGCGTTCCATGGTCAAAAATAAACAGGTTGATGGGGGCATCATGGATCGTTCGTAACGAGCATGGTGATGTCTTACTACACAGTAGGAGAGCTTTTGGGAATGTAAACTCTCTAGCCGAGGGAAGGTTTCTGGGATTAATGTGGGCGATTGAGTCAATGGCAAGCCACCGCCTGCATAAAGTAATTTTTGAAACGGAGGCTATGGATTTAGTTGGAGTGGTTCTGAGACCAAAAGCTTGGCCGGCGTTTAGATACCAAGGAACAGAGTTGAGAAATGCACTGGAGAAAATAAATGAGTGGAGTTTGAGCGGTGCATCAGTAAGAGTGAATAGATGTGCTGCGAAGGTAGCGGACAGTGTAACCATGGAGATGAGGTATCAGTCTTACGTTACTCGAGGAGCTCCCGAGTGGATGTGTGCTTTGTTGGAAGATGATAAGCAGGGAAGATGATTAAGAGGATGGTGCTTTGGAAGATATGACGGGGAGGCTATGAAATATTCGTTCTGGTTTGATGGTGATACTTTTGTTTTAGTACTCTATGGTTTTGTTTTTCTGCTTATGCGTTTCTCGGTTCCTTTTGGATGTTATAGTCCTTGTACTAAACTAATGCAATTTTTCAGAATTAAAAAAAAAAAAAAATCCAGTCTTCTTCGCCAATTCAGTGGCACCATCACATCCATTATTGATCTGTGTAGTTTATCTTCATCTCTCTTATATTTTTGGTAAATATGATTGTATAACACAAAACACAAAGAATGAATTTACTAAATATTCATTAGATCTCAAAAAGTTAAGAATATACTCATGCTATAGTCACAGGAATCAGATGGAACAATTACTACACCACAATCTTGTAACATCTGTCTCCTCCTCTCTCGAGAACGGCGTGCTAATAACCAGAATATACCAAATTAAACTGATTTATAAAACCGAATAAAATGTCAAACCTTTTAATAAAATAATTTTTAAATAAAACAAGTTTATAATTTAAAACTAAATACATTAAATCAAAAAGTTAATTAAAACATAAATAAAATACAATTATCCCAAGACACCAAGCCGTCCAGATATCCAACTACTCGTCATGCTCACCTGCAAGGGAAATAAGAGGGATGAGGAACAGGAGAGTCACCCAGTGAGGTATGGATGCTAAACCGCAAACCACTGACTCAGTACATAGCACTACGACTATGTAGGCGTAGCTCTAGCATGAACAAACAAGATGCCTAGCGCATCACACAAAACAAACAATGCGCTGATGATACATAGCCAGTCCACACACCCCGCATTCTCCTCATATGGATATACGATAATATAATATGCATCGCTAGTCCAGACATCTCTGGACCCCCGCACTCCACCAATATGCGTCGATGTGCAAACGTCTTTGCACCCCGCACCACACAATATATACGTCGCTAGCTCAGACGTCTCTGGGGCCCCGTACTCATCACATATACGTCGTTAGCTCAGATGTCTCTGTGCCCCCGCACTCTATACGTCGCTAGCTCAGATTTCTCTGACCCCCGTACTCTATACGTTGCTAGCTCAAATTTCTTTGGCCCCCGTACTCATATCCGTCGGGAGCCCAGATCTCTCTAGGCCCCAGCGCTCATCACATAGTCCCTACTATATAGCTATATATATAACAGTCCTTGACATCAATCATTTCACACAACCGTTGAATCCCCTATTATCCTATTTCCAATTTAACAATCAAAAATAATAATAAACAAACAAGACTCTCAAACAAACTCGATTCACAGAGACGGATCATGTTTCGAAACTAGACTTTCTATAATAATAGTACTAAACTAGCTCGGGATTTAACAGAATAGCCCTCACTTTAGTTACTGGCTGGAATGATCGACGAGAGATGGTCAACTGCAACACGAGAGTCAACGACTTAGGCTCAAAGTCTCAGAAAATATCCATTTTTGGAAACTTTCCTAAAATATTCCTATAACTAGAAATAAGGAGGCAACAAACTTACTAGAAAAACCTACCGAAAGCTCGTCCATGTCCCGCCAGAAGCTCATCCAGAAGTCTCGTCGGAAGCTCACCCGAAAATCCCACCCGAAAATTTCACCAGTGACTGGTTGTCGGATAATTCAACAACCATTCGTCACGCGCAAAGAAATACTTTGACTTGATGAGAATAAAAAGAAAGGGTAAAGTTCCTTATATGGGAGAAGGGAAGGGAGGAAAGTTTTCTAAACTTCCAATGTGGGATAAAATAAAAAGAGAAAATTGGGATTTAATTTTAATAAAGCCAAAAAGGCTCCACCAAAAATTAGGGTCGTTACAATTTTCCCCCACTTAACCGGAATTCATCCCGAATTCCAAGACGGAACCCGAGAAAAACTTCAACGAATACGAAGGAGAGAAGAACACGAGATGAAAACAAAGGAAACAAACGGAAACTTGATCTTCATCCACGCCAAAAGAAAAAGTCAGAAACACTAACAACTAAACGAATGATTATGGACAGAAGGGTGTCACTTTATTTTGAAATTCCCAATCCCTAAGAAACATTAAAAATTGCTAAAATCTGAGTCCCATAAATCGCCATCCCAGATCGGAGCTGGGACAGAACCCTGGGAGCTGGGACAGAACCCCGCTCTGATACCAAATTGTAACACCCGTCTCCTCCTCTCTCAAGAACGGCGTGCTACTAACCGGAATATACCAAATTAAACTGATTTATAAAACCGAATAAAATGTCAAACTTTTTAATAATAAAAATAGTTTATAATTTAAAACTAAATACATTAAATCAAAAAGTTAATTAAAACAGAAATAAAATACAATTATCCCAAGACACCAAGCCGTCCAGATATCCAACTACTCGTCATGCTCACCTGCAAGGGAAATAAGAGGGATGAGGAACAGGAGAGTCACCCAGTGAGGTATGGATGCTAAACCGCAAACCACTGACTCAGTACATAGCACTACGACTATGTAGGCGTAGCTTTAGCATGAACAAACAAGATGCCTAGCGCATCACACAAAACAAACAATGCGCTGATGGTACATAGCCAGTCCACACACCCCGCATTCTCCTCATATGGATATACGATAATATAATATGCATCGCTAGTCCAGACATCTCTGGACCCCCGCACTCCACCAATATGCGTCGATGTGCAAACGTCTTTGCACCCCGCACCACACAATATATACGTCGCTAGCTCAGACGTCTCTGGGGCCCCGTACTCATCACATATACGTCGTTAGCTCAGATGTCTCTGTGCCCCCGCACTCTATACGTCGCTAGCTCAGATTTCTCTGACCCCCGTACTCTATACGTTGCTAGCTCAAATTTCTTTGGCCCCCGTACTCATATCCGTCGGGAGCCCAGATCTCTCTAGGCCCCCGCGCTCATCACATAGTCCATACTATATAACTATATATATATATATATATATATATCAGTCCTTAACATAAACCATCAACCAGTCCTTAACATCAACCATTTCACACAACCGTTGAATCCTCTATTATCCTATTTCCAGTTTAACATTCAAAAATAATAATAAACAAACAACACTCTCAAACAGACTCGATTCACAGAGATGGATCATGTTTTGAAACTAGACTTTCCATAATAGTAGTACTAAACTAGCTCGAGATTGAACGAAATAGCCCTCACCTTAGTCACTGGCTGGAATGATCGACAGGAGATGGTCAACTGCAACACGAGAGTCAATGACTTAGGCTCAGAGTCTCAGAAAATATCCATTTTTGGAAACTTTCCTAAAATAGCAACTTTCTTAAAATATAAACTTCCCTAATATAATTTATTTCCTAAATTAGAAATTTTCCTAAAATATTCCTATAACTAGAAATAAGGAGGCGACAAACTTTCTAGAAAAACCCACCGGAAGCTCGTCCAGAAGTCCCGTCGGAAGCTCATCCAGAAATCTCGTCCAAAAATCTCGTCGGAAGCTCACCCGAAAATCCCGCCGAAAAAATTCACTAGTTACTGGTCGTCGGATAATTCAACAACCATTCGTCACGCGCAAAGAAATATTTTGACTTGATGAGAATAAAAAAAAAAGAGTGGAATTCCTTATATAAAAGAAGGGAAAGGAGGAAGATTTCCTAAAGTTCCAATGTGGGATAAAATGAAAAGAGAGAATTTGGCTTTAATCGTGATAAAGCCAAAAAGGCTGCACCAAAAATCAGGGTCATTAGAAATCTTTCACGTTCACTCCATTATTGGGGGTGGATCTTGATCCTCTAACAAGGCTCACAAGACAAGGAACTAGGCTCATTTGGCTAGGAAGCTCTAGGCTTTATCATTGTATAAATAAGGAGATCCTTCTCTTGATTAGGGATCTCATCTTCTCCTCTCCATTTTACACTTAGAACACATCTTGTAAAGAGTTTATAGATTATTAGAGTTACTTTACACTAGTAATCATACTTGTAATACAATCTTTGATCAGTAAACTCTTTTTATGTTCATTTCCCATTTGATTTCATCTAAAGATTTCTCCTAAGCCTCAAGAATCTAATTTTCGTTCTTAGATTCTTTTATTGTATTGATTCAACAAACATCACCAGTACAAACACCTTTTTTGGATCAAATAGTTAGCGATAGAAGGAGGGGGCTAAAGAGGACTATCTTAGATCTATGCTCATCAAACTCGGTCCAAGAGATAAGTTTACAAAACCATATCTCATTATTAAAATTCGAATTCATTGATTATACACATGCTTAATCTACGAAAAGGATTTTAATTATTAAAAAAAAAAAAATTATCTTCGGTTTAGGAGTCGCCGGTCAAAACGGAGATCTATTGAATTCGATGGTCACGACGACAACCCAGCGTGTGACAGAAGGAGAGATGGAGCAATAGCCGTACCGTCCAAACAGAGCTCCGGCAAAGGAACCTCGGCGACATGACTCTTTCCTGCAAATCGGCGAGACAAAGCCTTAAGCTTTACGATCTCGGCGACATGATTTGATCTCATCTCAGCGGCCATGATCAGATCTCGAGAAATTCGTTTCAGTTTCAACGAGAAAAAGAAGACGAACCAATCACCTCGTCCTTAGCTTGTTCACGCTTCAACCTCCGTCGATCCAGGGCGAGTTGACTCAGTTGTGACCTCCAGAGGAATCAAATGCTGAGATGGACCAAATGGGCACACAAAAATCTGGAATAGGACACTTCTATTTTTAATTCTTTAATGAATTAATAATAAATAGAAATTCAGCTGAAAATACCAAAAAACCTAAAATTTCAACATATTTACAAACCCAATCACTCTACCCACCCAATTACTAATAACCTGACCCGACCCATCTGTTTTCCCCTAAATCCCTAATTTTTTTTTCTTCGACGTAACCAAGAAACACAAATCCAAACACAATCGACAATCTCAAATCACTATCTCCCTCAATCTCCCCTCACTAATCAAACTCTGTAACAATCATCTTGAAGTTGGTCCCTTGAATCTCATCTATTTCTCTGTTTCGTGTCACTCATTGAAAAACTATGGCTCCTAAGACTCGCTTCGCCGGAAAAACAAACAAGGAAGGTGCGCCGGAGAAGAAGAAGAAGAACAAGTCTGCGGCGGAGAAGAAGAAAGTTGCAGCGGTGAAGAGGAGGAGAGAAGCCGTGAAAAAAAAAGAGATGCAGCAAAGAAGAAGACTGAAACCGCAGAAAAGAAGAGGAAGCAAGACTCGTCTTCGTCGGAGTCTTCATCCAATCCAACCAAGCGGCGTCGGACCGCATCTTCACCAGAACAACATTCCGATCCCGATCATTCCCCGGCACCATCAGCGGAATTGCTTTCTCAGGATGATAGAGAGGGTACGCCAAGCCCATCATTTCCTATTGAGCCACAAAAAGCACCTACTCAAACACCCAGTGAGGCGGAGAATCCACTGCAAGCTCCAATAACTTCTAACAACAGAGAGGATCCCAACAGAGAGTCACACTCACCAGAGGCTGCCATTAACAATGAAGCGCAAAGAACGGTAAACAAATCAATTTAAAATAGTTTTGGAATTTTTATGATAATATTGAACTAACACATAGGAACCGTGAGCAGATTGGATCTAACAACAGTGATTCAAACCCACCTGAGGCCGCCATTGGATCTGCTACCATTGACAATGACGCGCCAAGAACGGTAAACAAGTCAACTTGAAATGATTTTAGAAATATTTATCATAGAGTTGAACTAACAAATAAAAGAATGAAACTAGTTCAACTGGTAATAATATGTTGTAAAACATATTCACTGGAATTTATAACTGGTACAACTATGAAAAGTATAACTAGTTTAACTTATACAACTGAGTATCGTATAATTAGTATAACTAAAAGAGTGAAAAATGAGGAACTGGTAAGTGATACAACTATTAACAATATAACTAGGTTAACTAATTAAACTGAGTATTGTTTAAGTATATGGTTTTATTGATGTATAACTGGTTTAACAAATGTCGTATAACTAGGTTTACTAGTACAACTAGTAATATTATTTTTAGTACAACTAATTTAACTGGTACAACTAAGTGATTTTGTGTTGTGTAACTCGGATATTTATTCAGTGTATTTAGTGTTCTTATTTGTGTCTTCAGGCTGGGGAGGAGAATATGGCCGTAGAACCAATGAGACCTGTTGGTTTTTTCTTCAAGCCGAGTGATTATTGGACGGCTTGCAAGCTCTCCTCAAGGTGCCACCAACACGATTTTCTGGAGACGATTAAAGACTTTAAGGAGTCAGAGAAGAGTTGGTTTGAGAATCACCCTCAGTTCAAGCATTTATTCCACATGGATTGTTGCGAGAAAAGAAAGGTTCAGGGATTGTGGATGTTGCTACTTCGTTGTATGCATACAGGAAAGGAGCGGCAAGCTTGGTTTGGGGTAAACGGTGTTCCAATTAGATACTCTATCAGGGAACATGCCCTCCTCTCTGGTTTATACTGCGGATCATACCCTGAAAACTATCCGAGAAAAGGGAAGATGAAGTTTGCAACAAAGCATTTTAAGCACTTGCAGAAGAAGACTAAGGAGAAGAATAGGAAGAAACAGGGTCTGAGAGTGACAGAAGCGGATGTCTTAGAGAAGCTTGAGAAGATGGAAGCTGATGATGGTAGTGATGAGCGTCTGAAGATGGCGGTTCTTTATTTTTTGACCAGAGTAATAAGAAGAAGGACAAGAAATGCATACTTCATTGAGCCTTTCATTCTCCAGGCAGTAGATGATCTGGATTTTTGCAACAAGTTTCCATGGGGCCGTTACACATTTGATGATTGCATGAAGGAGATTTTCCACTTGAGGGATCATTTCGCTAAAGGGCTCCCAGAGAATAATATGCAGTGGACATTTCCTGGGTTTGTCATCCCTTTGGAGGTATATGAATTATGTTTTCCATAAGCATATTAGTTATTATATAACTAATTAATTATTATATAACTAATATGATTGTGTGAAATGATGTGCAGATATTGGCTTTTGAATGTATCCCTGTCCTTAGGGAAAGTTTCAGAGATCCTGATCCAAACTGTCTCCCAGATTGCCCAAGAATGTGCAAATGGAAGTACAAGAGGACTGGGACAACAGGATTTGCATTAGAAGAGATTTATAAGGCGCTTGGAAACACAAAGGTAAAAGATTTTAATTTTTAAGTATTGTTCTATCTTTATCTTCAAGTTCATAGTTAATTTTAAGTGTGATATGTTGTTGGTCATATTTCAGGTGATTTCAAGTACGCTGAAACCACAGGGAGATGAACTAGACCTCTTGTATGAAATCATGGATGAAGGGAGTGTGGAAGACGTGGAGCTGCAAGATGATTCAGATAAGGCAGACATAGCCGTTGACGGTTGGAACCGGATCCTTATAGAACCGGAAGGAAAAATATTTTGGGAGGATCTATTCGAGATGGATGTGAGAACCCGGCCTACCACACAGCAACAATCTGAGCCTCATGGTATATTCGAAGGACAGGAGGAAGAAAGGGTATGTGAGGAACCCGAGGCAGGGGGCGAGGCAGGCCGTGAGAGTGTAAAAGAGTTGGAATTGAGATTGAACAAGAGAATGGATGACGGATTTGCATTGAGGGACGAAACAATTCGTCTCTTGGCAGCACGAGTAAAGGAGTTGGAACAAGACAGGATTCAAAGAGAAAATTGGTCATTCCAATTTGGTGAATATGAAACATGTGAGGCTTCAGGAGGCAAAGGAAGAGGTAATTGATTTTAAAATTAGTTTTGTTTTGATGTCAAATTTGCATTGGAATTGTTTTGATGGGGTATTCATTTTTATTATGTTGTAGATAATATGGGCAATGGCAATGAGGATGGTGAGGCAGTGGCTGAGAAGGATGGTGAGAAACAGGTCGAAGAAGAGGCTGAGAAGGATGGCGCGAAAGAGGCTGAGA
>NC_027752.1:23847769-23860293 GCF_000695525.1 Brassica oleracea var. oleracea
TTATAGATTTTTTTTTTTGTCCTTTGTCCCTTTGTAGATTAAAATCCCCTCCAGAGGCTTCTCTTCATCTCGTTCAACTCGTTGAGAGTCTCCCGAGGAACGTTAGAGATTTTGACCTGTTTATCAATGGCGTCCAAGCGGAGAAACAACCAGCGCAGTTGTTGCTTCTACATTGTCGATCTCTGGTCTCTACGGATGGCGATGGATCGAGACACAACTAAGAAGTCGCCGAGGTTGAAACTCATAGAATTGGGCTTGTTCGTCGGTCTTTGGTGACATCAAAAGCCCAACTGTTTCTCAGTTGTGACTTCCAGAGGCTTCTCTTCATCTCGCTAAGCTGATCTCGATCCGGAACCAGCTCTCAGACCTTTGGATGAAGTTACAACTTTGGTACCGAGACAATTCAACTGGTTTCTTGGCCCACTTGAGTTTTTACGTCGTCATCTCCACAACGCGAGTTTTGAGAAGATCTTTGCAAGCCGAGCTTCATGTACAAAGGCTGGAACTCATGTGCTTTACTCGGCACAAGTGAACGTCAAAACTTCCTCAGAATATTATTTTGCTCGGTCATGCTCGATGCTGAGAGCTCGTCAGCTAATTCTCGTGAAGGATGGACTCCTCCGTCATACACGTCTTTGGAGCTTGACGAACATGCCAATTACTCGCTTTAGACCCTCCCCGAGATCAACTCGGTGGTACGTCTAGCCACAACCAGCTCTGTCTCTCGCTGCCGACTAAAAGCTCTCACCAACTCCTCAGCTCATGATTCCGGTCCTAGCTAGAGTTTTTCACGGGATTACGTTACCTCCATTGACTCGTTTACTCGGCTATCATTAGTTGATCTCGTCGCCTTATGCAAGACACCATCACCAACAAGACGTCACGGCTGCGAGTAACGGGCTGTCTCTGACAAAAGGATCACCACCAACCAGCTCCGTCTCTCGCCGCCAACTTGAAGCTCCGTTACCCGACACTGTGAGCACCTCATCGACAAAGACAAGCGCAAGCACAACGACGACTGCAGGGTTATGCACCAACTACGATCTCCTTCGCCTCATCTCGTCTCATCGCATAAGCTCGCCAACGTCATCACCAAGAAGCCCGAGTCAGACATCACAGACGCAACTCAGTTCTGATCTTGGAGTAAAGGAGCTTTGATAAAGGTGTTATGGCATCAACCTCTTGATTCAATTTCAAGAGAACTCTCCTAAGAGACACGATCACAACAACGGGTTCTGATTCTCACATTCTGATTCTCACGAAGAGCTTACCACCAGCGGTACAAGCTCTAGACAGACCCGCTGCGAACGCGATTCTCGTCGGCTCGGCTTGGACTTGTTACGTACGACTACTTCAACCTGAGATCAAGTTCAGAGTCTGAATACACTCGGCATCACAAACTCATGGTTGCTGATTGTTCATCACTCGGATTGCTCGCAAGTCTTGAGCATGACGTGATACCGCGAAGACATGTCCATCGTGGTGATTTGATTGTGACGGTTCGTCCATGGTGGTACGTTCATGATGATGTCTATGGCGACTTGTTCTTGGCGGTTAGTCAATTGACGCTTTATCCATGGCAACTTGCTCCGGTAGTTCCGAACACTGTCCTCACATATCGTTCGTGCAGCCATCCCGGAGTAGGAAGTCTGATCGAAATCAGAAGTATGTCGATGACAGCTCGTCCGAGACGGTCCGTCTGTGACACTTCATTTATGGCAACCTAACAATGACGGCCCGTTCATGACAATCATCTGCGACATGTGTATGTGCCTAGTTCATTGTCTCATAAACCCTATTCATAAAGTTCGCAGAGATCAATTTCGTCTCTCTCAACGAACTTGGGGGGGCTTACAGTTGGGGATGGATCTTGATCCTCTAACAAGATCCACAAGACAAAGAACTAGGCTCATTTGGCTAGGAAGCCCTAGACTTTATCATTGTATAAATAATGAGATCTTTCTCTTGATTAGGGATCTCATCTTCTCTCCATTTTACACTTAGAACACATCTTGTAAAGAGTTTATAGACTATTAGATTTACTTTATACTAGTAACTATACTTGTAATACAATCTTTAATCAAGAAACTCTTTTTATGTTCATTTCTCATTTGATTTCATCTAAATATTTCTCCTAAACCTCAAGAATCTAATTCTCATTTTTAGATTCTTTTATTGTATTGATTCAACAAACATCACCAGCACAACCACATTTTAGATCAAACATTCATGCAAGCGTATGCGTTAGTTATAAAGAAGCACAATAGTAATGAAAAAGACATACGTACTTAGAGAAACTATCTCCACAACCAAACATGTCCCATCTTTAGCGGAATGATTTAAATTATGTAACATATACTAGCTACTATACTATTTGATAATACAAACGTGGAAAAGAACGGTCAGAAATATATTTCATTTGCTCGCTGTCACAGTCACAGATGACAGCATAAGCCTTCGGTTTTTTGCGGCATGTGTAACAGTTTCGCTTTTTTGTTATATGTATGATATGTCCATATTCCCCTGATGTGTAAAAATTATGTTCCTTTACATAGTGGTCTAAATTTTCTGACAGATCTGACAAATGACACTTCAAGTTATAATTGGGATTTAATAGCTACGATGACGATGAGTTGATTATATGACATATTTTGAGTTTTTCTTATATTCATAGACACTATCCATTTGTAACATATTTTTTGTGAGATATACTTGATTTTTAGATAACTATACCTTTAAAAAAAAGATAATGTTAGTTTTTTTTTTATTGTACTTCACGATTTCATTTGATTTTATCTCAAAATCTAAAATATATTAAATAAAACTAATTGTCATAATAAATTATATATAAAATTATCTATTTTTTAAGATCCATTTCAATATATGTATGTTAACTTGTTAACAAAATTAATTGTGGACATGGATTCCAACGCGTGGATAGTAGAGTTATACACTAGTTGTGGACATGGACACCTTATACACTAGTTGTGAACATGGACACCTTAACACGAGAATAGAGTTATACACTAGTTTTGGACATGGATACCTTAAAAGTATCAACCAACAACTTTCGTGTTAAGATATTCATGTCCACAACTAGTATATAACTCTACCATCCACGCTTTGGTATCCACGTCCACACTTAATTTTGTTTACACATTAATATATATATATATATATGAAAATGAATCTTATATAGAGAATTTTATGTATAATTTATTATGACAATTATTTTTATTTAATACATTTTAGAATTTGAGAAAAAAAGTAAATGAAAACATAGTGGAATAAGAAGAGGAAAGAGATTTATGTGATGAGAAAAAAATAGTTTTTATATTAAAACCATAAAGACAATGAGAGAATGAATAAAGTCTAGGGTCATAAAAATGTTTTTGACCTGAGAGATTGTAGCTCAAGTTCTAAGTGTCCTAGTGTAATTGGAAAGTGAAAAAGTATATCTAGGTATAAAAAAACTCTCTTTTATATCGACTTCAAAGTCGAGCCCAAACCTTCTAATTCATATTTCCATTTTATCCTTGATATGTCCTAAATCCATCTTAGCTGATTACAAATCCTTAATTTTTCTCACGGGAACTATTGCCATGTCCAATTCATATTCTTGTGTATATTCGTATTCTTCTTTTTTACTCTGTTTTTCAGAGATTTGTTTCATAAAAGAATTTTTTTTTATAGTTCATCGATGAAAAAAAAAAGCAAAAAGATCTTTGATTTTCTTTTTAGATCAAAATCTATGTATCTGTTGCTAATTGATTTGATTTTGTTAGAATTGGACAAAAAATGCCAAGTGCTGGGCAAATAAACCAAATCTGAAAACCCGAACCAAATCTGACCCGATAAAAATGAATCCGAACCGATCCGAACCCGCATAAATACCGAATGGATCTTGTTTTAAGGTATTTCGGGTTATAGGTATTATCCGAACCGAACCCGAACCTAAATGGATACCCGATATAACCCGAAACATTCAAAATTTCCAAAAAGAACTTATATCAAACATGATCTCAATTCTTAATATTTATTCAAAATATATTGAACATCTAAAATAATTATCTATTATATGAAGATTGATGGTTGAAGGTGGCGGTTGAAGTTTTTAAATTTGGGTTTTGTTTTCATTGAATAATGTTTTTCATTTCATGAGAACTTGATTTTCGTTTTATGCTTTCATTTATTTGGTTTTCTTTCGATCAATAACTATGTTTACCTTTCACTTGATTTTCAATGATCACATTTGATGTTCCCTTTTTTTTTTTTGAACCGATTTTATTTATGTTTTGGTTACAAAATAGGTAGAAATCAAGAATTTTAAAACCAAAAAATCGATTTTACTTACTTTTTGGTTACAAAGTAGATATAAATCAGGTACATTTAAACCGAAGAACCGATTGGGACCCGAACGCCAAAGTACATCGGATTGTACTGGTTCTTTGAAGATTTCCTAAACCCGACCCGAACCCGATAGAACCCAAACCGGTCCCGAACCGAATTTTCATATAACCCAAATGGGACTGATTTTGATAAACCCGAAAAACCAAAACCCGATTGGACTAAACCAAAATCCGATTGGAACCCCAAATGCTCAGGCTAGAAGAATGTATTGCTCCGTCCAAACTTTCAATAAAAATTGATATAAATCAAAAATTAATACTTTTTAATTAATATTTACCTCTGCAAATAAAAACATTATGTGCTGGACTCGGTTTAGTATCATCTCCTACAATTATGAGACAATAATCGTAAGAAAAGGAACTAAAAAACAGAAAGCAAGCACCTCACACTTGAGAGCAAGAGTGGCAAAACATAATATATCCAAACACTCGCAAACTTAAGTCAGCTTCAATAAGTTCACACCACACGAGTCCAGTAGAGACATAAGAGTCGCAAAAGCAAACAATTTATTTGGCGACAAGAGTCTTAATAGCTCATACAGTCATAGGAAATTAAATAAAAGAGAGCTAGATAGAGCTGAATCGAATCAGCAGTAGAACATCACGCGCTTCACATTATCTTTCAGAGGTGGGAGTGGTCTCACTGCAGCGTTCACGTGTGGCCCACCACGTGTGTTTCTACCACCCATACCACCTCCCCGTGCCATGCTCCCGCTAGCCATCGAACCACTGTCTGACGTCTCTGGCTCCATGTAGAACCGAGCCCTGAACGCTGCTAGATGAGCATAGTACGCGGGCGGCACTACAAAATCCCAACAACAAGAAAGAAACTCATTACTTGTCTTTCAAAAACTCCAAATCAAAAAAGTATTACCATTAAAATCCAAAGAAAAACTCACCAATGGATACAGAACGAGTACATCTCGCATACCTACACAGCTCAAACATGTTATGTTTGTATGAGTTTACGTCTGTTTCATATCATACAATTACAGACATTTAAGAAAGAGCAAATGAATCTTACGTGTAACATAAGTTATTGGTCAGAGACTGGAGTCCATCTGCAGAGAAGTTGTTCTCATCCCAAAGAACGTGGTAATGAGCAGGTCGGGAAGTGCCCTGTTCATGGAATTATAAGTTTTGAACACTTGAAAGAAAATCTAAGCCACACAAACATCTTTTCCATATATAGACTTACCTGAATACCAGCATGGCTACAGAGGTAAAAGTCGAACTCAGTGGGGTGACAGATTTTGGAATCCACGACGGTTCCTGCAAACAAATTACCCAAAGTGTTGCAAAAAAATTCAAAGGATGAGCAGCTAAATTAGTCATACGTGAAATCCAAACCAATCCAAATTTGTCTTACCTGGTAATATGTTTCCACTTCTGTCCACTGAATTGCGGTCATTGTGGTTATGAGCAAATAGTCTTGTGTGATGGCGCTTCTGCACCACCACAAACGTCACTGGTGGCTGATAACCTGCTTCCAGCGAAGCACATGCCTGAAGTGGTTCAAATAAAATCATATTTAGACATAAGATAACTATCCACAGAATTAAACACAAGTCATTTGTTAGTTGTAACTCTTACCTTGCGGATGGCATCAAGCTCATAGAGCAAAACCTGATAAAACTGTCCTTCACTGACTCCATCCCTACGGAATTGTACCATACAATAATAACATATGCCTTTCTAAAAGGGAAGATGTACAGCGTTAGTTAAGTATACGCCAAAAAACAAACATACCTGTAGAATATGATCCTTAACGGCTTATGACCAGTTGATCTACGGAAGGCGATAAGTAACTCCCTGTTGCAAAGTAAGGAGAAAGAGGCAACGATCTTATACAAAGAGCAACATGAAGCGAAAAAACTGATTCGGAGTAGAGTTCAAAATATCGAAACGCGTACTTAATCATGCCACCGGTCACTACCCCTTTCTGCGGGTCCTTCCATTCTTTGAAGAGATCCTGAATGAGCTCCTGTCTATGCGCTTGAGCACAAACCAAGCCAGCATATTTCGTAATTTCAGGCCAGTCTTGGGAAGCGACGACCTGAAAGAAAATCAAAAATCATTTGAAATTTTAGAGTAATTACATCAGACCAGGTTATGGAGGAAAAATAAAATATTCATTCTCAGAACAAGATGTTGAGAAAGAGACTTACGGCAGCAATGGACGGGCTTGAGTCCTCTCCAGGATGAGGATGTGTTACATCAGCACCAAAGATTATGGTGGGGCGATCACTGACCAGAGGAATTCGCCTAGATAAGGCATCAACAAGTACAGTATTCCTTCCTCCAACTTTGACATTAATTTTCAAAGCGACGTTAGCCATATACTGTTTGCTCATCTTAAAGACATGCTTAGTCAGGCAGCACTGAGACACAATGCCGAGTTCAGTCTCACAGATGCGCTTCAGATCACCTGCGATGGGAAATTAGAAGGGAATGACGATTAGAGAGCTCGTTTAAATGTAAAAGCAGACAATGAATGGTACTAAGACATGGCCCATACCATATAAGGATCCATTATTGTCTGGGAGAATGACAATAAGGAGATCAATCTCTTTTCCTTTAGAGAGCTTGGCCATGGCATCATGATATCGAGTTTTCAAGACTTTCTCGACTTGCTCAGGGCGAGCACTGACTGGTGGAAGGACTGGTTCCGGATTAAATGCCTGCAGGTGAAAAATAATATACATCAAGGTAAGAAAGGTTAAGAAGGCGATAAAAGTTGTGCTTTACAAAAATTACCATCCCAGAGGTGTGGCACATCTGAGCAAGTTCCTGACAGAAAGTACGTGCCAAATTGTCGGGAACTTGCCTAGAGAAGTTGACGCAAATCCAGTTGCTCACTGTACCGCCATTTATCATTTTCTGCATACACACCCACAACCATATCATGAGAACAGAATTATATGAAAAAGCGCTAGGCAGACAGATGGATAACTATTTCATCTAGTTTACCTTATTCATCATATTCCACTGTCCAACTTGCGGCAGACAAGTCCCTTCCCTCCCAGAATCATGATACTTGAGCTGCATCATAGAAAATTTAAATCATATTACCACACTGTACTAAGCTTAAGAGTGACAGAAAGAAAATTGAAAAAATCACAAGGGAAATTAATATACCCATGGAGGAGGCAGAATTCGAGCCTCAACAGAAGCAAGGGATGCGCTTATCTTGATTCCAAACTCCTTAGCATAGGGATCGTGATCATAATCATTGAGCCCTACTGTCTACGCAATCAGAAAACATCAACACATATCAGACATATATACATCAGATCAACAACAACATATAGGATAAAATATCTACAAGCTTAAACAGCTCAAGAGAATAAGATGTATTTACATAAATTGTAACGAAAAAAGGTAAGCAGGTAGCTAGTAAGAGCACAAAAGCTCCCCAACTTGGCGAAGTGCCTCAGACCATCTCTATTGTATTTCTCTATTTCTACCTCTAAAATAGAGGATCTCTATAATAGAGATGTGTTTTGTTCCAATGTATTTTTCTAAAATAGAGATCTCCAAATATAGAGCAAAATATAGAGGAATGCTATTTTTCCTCTATAAATAGAGCAGAAAATAGCACTCTCTATTTTAGAGACAAAAATAAAAATGGGTTGGAGATGCTCTCAATAATCATGAACTAAAAAGGCTAGAAAGAAAAGCAAGAAGAAATATACTGTAAGATATACAATTCATAACCAGCCTTTGCTCAACCAAATGTATATGATTTCTAAAACAATTTAAAGAGATAGACAGCAATAATGAACTAGGCATCTAAGTGAAAAGGAGAATATAATATCCAAAACAAAGAAATATACCCGCAAGATATCTTTTTCACGTTCTTGGGGGCGCTGACAAGTCACCTTCAGAAGAGCAGTGATCTGTCTCTCGTTCAACCTTTTTGAGTACCTCTGTCCCTCAACAATCTTGCAGACCTGTACAGCAACAGAAAATTAGCATAGGAAGTATTGGTCAGCTGACAGTAATTGATGACGAACTTCGAGGTTACCTCCATTGGTAAATAATTTGGCCTGTTAGAATTCCCAACTTGCAAGCATGGTAGCTGCGTGTGCTGAATGCGAAAGCCATATGTTTCGTAGAAGTATTCAACAACAGATTTCTGGGTATTTCTTTCATCCACAGGAAATCTGAAAGTACAATACAAAAAAAATAGAAACATAAACTTCTCCTGGTTCAGCATTCACGAAATAGTAGTTTGCAAAGCTAAACAAACACTTACGTCAGTTCTCGAGTGGCCACGGCGGTCAGCCCCGAAATGCGATACTTTCGGCGCATGTTTCCTCTATGGGTCACTTCAACCTTCACACCTCTAAGCGCCTTTTTTATCTGGTACAGAACAAGATTCAAAGTCAGTATACACAGGAAGGTTAAGAATGCACCATTTCACTTCAGTTATGGAAGAATAACAGGAAATGACAGTTGAACTAGACCTTGACACGATCAGCATCGGATAAAGGCCGGGATCTAATATCCCTATTCAGCAACTCGCAGACAAATTCGGTAACAGGAAGTGCCTCTATGAATGCTGTAGATGACATATCTACAAAAAAAACAAGATTGCATCACAAGCATGAGCTGGGACAATAATATAAAATTTATTATTGAAAGTTTAGTGAACGTAATGCAGAAAGCCATCGCACCAATGTTGAGGGACAAGCCCATCTGTGTAGGACGAATGCTTTGATAGAATCCACGCCAGCTCTCCAGGCCATCACCCAATGATTGCTTTCTTCCTATATCCGGAGAATAAAATGACCGGCCCACAGGAGTATACCTCTCTCTAACATGTTAGCAAAACTAAAAGAGCTTAGCCATGTAAGCATAGTAGTTTTGAGCAAAAGCATCCACTAGATGAGTGAACCTACTTTGAAGTTGGCAGCTCACGAAGAACAATGTCAAGAACCTGAAGAGCCTCCTGCGGGGCATCAGCTTGCTTCCCCTGTAAAAACAATCCTAGGTGATGTAGATCAGCACGGGCAGCTAGCTTGATCACAACTTTGAACTCCCTTTCTCGTCTGTAAAAGGAAAATATTTTTTTACTCCAAAAATTCCTTAAAAGGATAAAGATAATAACTATATATGAACTAACCTTTGTCCCCCAGCCCCTTCTTCCTCGTCCTGAAGTAAGATTCTGAATTCTTTCGAAACAAACGGAAGCGGTCCAGCGGTGTACAGACTTTTTCGCCCATCATATGCAGGAAGACGCCTTCCAAGATGTGTTTCACGATACAAGTCAACCAACTGTTTCATCACAGCACGATTGACACCCCTTGATGTAACTTCTGGAGTAATGGTTACCTGCAAACACACAAAAACAAGACAGCATTAGATGCACTGTAGCTAAAGTATAAAAACAAGGGAACAAGCACATCAAAACTTACGTCATACTGGTGCAAATCTTTATCAGGTAACTCGGCAAAGAAGTGGTTGGCCTTTACAATGCATCGCTTGCCAATCTGTCCTTTACCAGGCCTCAGTGGAAACTTACAAGCTTTGCTGGAAGATGGAATGGGCTGGATTGCTTGGCTGGGAGCTCCTTGCTCAATAGAGAGCTGTTCAAATTCTTGTACCGGAGCAGGAGGATCCGGCATCTGAGTAGGCCTCACCTCAGACGGTGTAGGCTGAGAAGACACCGCTTGATAAGTTGGTAAGGTAGCTTGATGCAGCTCGGGAACTGATTGTCTCTGCGGCAGTCCAGCAGAGGATGCACCTCCACGGCCACCACCACGAGGAGGTCCTCCTCTTGGTCCACCGTACTGTTGGTGCTGCTGTTGTGGTGGCTGGCCTTCTCTTGGTCCACCATACTGTTGCTGTGATGGTGGCTGGCCTCCTCTTGGTCCACTGTACTGCTGCTGTTGTGATGGTTGACCTCCTCTTGGTCCACCGTACTGCTGCTGTTGTGGTGGTTGGCCACCTCTTGGTCCACCGTACTGCTGCTGCTGCTGTTGTGGTGTATGGCCTTCTCTAGGACCACCGTACTGCTGCTGTTGTGGTTGGCCATATCCACGACCACCACCACGACCTCCCTGTTGAGACTGAGGACTATAACCTCTTCCACCTTGCTGCTGTCCTGCTCCTCCTCCTCCTCCTCTCCCCTGCTGATAACCACCACGTCCACCACCTGAGGCTGGAGCAGCATCACGGGAACCAGATGCTTCACCTCCTTCAGATGGACCATCAGTTCTCTTCTTCCTCACCATAATGAATCCTGAGAAAACAAACACTGAGTCGCAAAAACATAGAAAATCCACCTTCAGAAACCAATAAAACTACACTCATAAATATAAATTTCGACATGATTTTCTGAATGTTAAAGGAAATACAGGAAACACAATACATGTTACTTAGCAAGCAAATCAAGCAGGAAACACATTCAGAAGCCGCTCAACTCTTACAAAAAGATCAAATTTCGAAATTATTCTTAACAAATTCAACCATTTGAGAGAAAGAAACAATAGTACAATTGCTGTAAACTACCAACATTTTACCCCCAAAAAAAAAACTATCAACACCAGCACAAACCCTTAAAAATCAAAAACGAACGAACACACACGCACAAAGACCGCTACGATGCTACTAGATCCGATCAACGAAATCCACTAAAATCTCAACTAATCATAAAAAAAATTAAGCAGATCCACCCAATCGAGTGGAAAACCTAATTATTTAGACAGATCGAAGATAGAAGCAGTGACGAACAAGCACGTTAGGACCTTGATTACCGAAAAAACGGCTATCTCACACCGGGGATGCTACGATTGACCAACCCTACTTCTCTCTGCCTGCTTTCTTGGCTCCACCTCTTTTTTTTGCTCAACGAGAGAGCAAACCAAGGGTTATCTGCTATGTCTTAATTTACGAAACTACCCTCATCGTAATTAGCTGGCGTATAATGGCGTGTCAAGTCAGGGTTGGTCTTTCGTATGCTGACCCAAGGTTGTGCCTCGTGCGACGCGACTCGTACGTGTGCAGTAGTAGCCTGTCTACCTTTACATTATTTTTATAATGCGCATCTGACGTGGAATTACATTAATAGTGTTTTAATTCAAAAAGAAACTTCTCGGAAACAACAAGACGAAACACTTTCGTCGTTTTATATACCTAACTAGGATAAGACCAACGTATAGTAAATTTATATAAAAATTATTTAAAAAATATCGTATAGAAAAAAAATTATATTATTAATCGAATTAATATATATGGTTCTTAAACAATTTTTTTAAACTTTTTTTTGTTAATTACATAATTTGTTTACTAATGAACTGATTCCTTTTTAAAAAGTATTTTAGGTCAAAAAATTATTTATCGCATAAAAACCTAACGTTTAGGCCGAAAAATCTCATGTCTACTATTTGGTTAAAATGAAACTATGCCAGTTCGGTTTTCTATCATGATTTAGCAATTTAAAAGTTAATTGAGAAGTTTACGTTCATGTGTCAATCCTATCTATCTTCGATATTTTTTTCTTTTTGTATCATTTTGGTTATTGCTCGATATAAATATTGATTTTTTATTCTCATTTCTTTCATTTATTTTGGCCTGAGATTTAGAAAATGTTTAAGATTCAAAATTATTAAAGAGATACATACTTAGATTAAGATATGCGCCTAGTGCAGAATAAATACTTATTTTATATTTTTTGCATACTATGAAATAATAAAATAATAATTATATATTAAATAACCAAGAAATTAGTTACTATTATGTAATAAATTGGCTTGCACATATAAATGAAATGACCGTTTTTGTTTATTCGCAATCATTTTAGAATAAATAAATCAAAACAATCAATATTATATATCGTATATGATATATACTTAATTTTAAACGATATGAAGTATATATATATTAACATAAACACCTATTAAAATAAAATTATTTATTTATATGATTTTATTATCATTGTATCTTATTATAGAAAAAAATTTAAACATTGATCACAAAAGTTTATGTGAGACTTTTAACAGTTTTAGTAATTTATACTCGTTTTGAAAGATTCAAAATACAACATATACAAAAAAGTCTAAATTTTTAATATATGATTAATGTAATTGTGTAATTTATTTTAATAGTAAA
>NC_027752.1:23860926-23867888 GCF_000695525.1 Brassica oleracea var. oleracea
GATAGACACATATATTATAATATATATCAATTTAGAATTGAAAAAAAAAAATTTATATAAACATAAATAAAAACAAAAACTCGCGCGGTTGCGCGGATCGAGATTTAGTCTTATATATTAAAACAGAAGTCACAACATTGATTCATGTGTAATTTTTTAAAAAATGGACCTAATGGACCTATTCCTAGAAAGTCATGTTATATTTAATTTCTAATCTTATCATTTAAATTTTGGGTCTACCATAAATTTTTATCGGGCTATCAATAATTGGATTTAAACAATAGATGATCCATTGGATTTATAGATAGTATAAATTAAATATTTATAATTTAATGTTGTAATATTATACCTCCATATGTTAAATATTTAAATATTTGTCGATGTTAAATTTAAAAATTATAAAGATTTTTTTTTTTAAATAACAAAAATCATATTATCTAACAATGATTAATCTTTAATACCTTAAACCAATGAAATTTTTTTTTAAACTATATGGTTTATTTTAAAAATTAAACAAAAACTAAATGATTAATTATTTACTCGATAATATAAATCTATGAAGCGATAAGTTTAATTTTTAAAAAACTTTCTAAATTTGTGAAATGTTACAATATCCTTTGATTTGAATATGACAGTAAAACAATATTTTACTAATTCTTATATATATAGTTACGATTTTAATAATGAAATAATAATCCGAAAATATATATATAGAAGAAGATACAAATACATGTGAAAGTTTAAAACAATATATTCAATGAAAAAATATACCGTAAACTTATTATGTTTTAAAAATTGATAGACACATATATTATAATATATACCTATTTAGAATTGAAAACAAAATATTTATATAAAAATAAATAAAAACAAAAACCCGTGCAACAGATCTAGTACAGATTATTAGCAAATCTTCATTATTTTAAATCATTAATTACTATATATATCATAATGACATTAAGTAATTCCGTAAGTTTTATTTAAAGAAATAATATATAATAAATAGCCACCTTGCTTTATTTAATATCATATGATATCATATAATTGGTATTAAATGTTTCTAGTGAGATATAAAAATCGAATTGGACCAACATGTTTTTCAATTTCAATGTGAGGCTGACACGTAAAACTAATTAACTACCTAATTGGTTGACACATAAGCAAGGAGTTTTTTTTAATTATTATAAAATTGAAGTTACATCTTTTTAAATGTTCCTCAATTAATATATAGGGGATCATTTTTTATTAGTAGTACAATAAACATATTTTAATCTCATCTGGTTTAATACGTTTTCATAACATACCTCGACTAATCTTAACATTTTGCATTAATTTATTATTTTTGCAGTAGATACTCAGAGAGCATTGAAACATACAGACCAGTCATGCATCTATATAATCATTAAACTTATTAATTATGAATCTTTATTTATTGATATGGTCATCCTTAAAAAGAAAAACTGATATGGTCTTATTTTTAATCTGGTTTACTTAAACATGCAGATGAAGTCAGAGAGGTTGACTCCTGCTAATCTTTTTTGGTTAAAATACTAAAAATTTATACCATCATAAAGAGTTTATAATGTTGTCTTCAGTAATTTATTACAGTGTAAAAGAAACTTAAACAACCTCGTGAATACAAAGAAAAACTAAAACAACCCCAAATCAATTGAATACAAAGAAACTCAAACGATAAAGTATAAGAAAATCATCCGTAAGAGGTTGAATATGAGCATCTCCAAGAGGCCCTCAAACCTTCAAATTTTGAAATTTTTGGCTTTCCAAAAGATCTTCAAACCCTCAAAATGAATAGTAAAACCTCAAATTTACTATTTAAACCTTCAAAACACTATTTATTTTTCAGTTTAGTCCCTATAATTTGTAACTTACATATAATTGTATTAATACTATTTTTCTTATCACTTTAGTCCTTATAACTATATTTCACTTAAGTATTCAAATAAATCTTATATATTATTAATACATAAAATTATAAATATATAAATAAAATAAAAACTAATAAAAATAATATTATTTAATATTTCTCACATAAATTATATTACATTCCTCAATATATTACAAATTAAAGATTAAAAATGCAAGCACAAATATTTTACAAGAGAGATTACACACATAAATATTACACATATAGAATCCATACATTGATATTAATAATTAGGTAGACTTGGTCCTGAGTTTCCAAGATCGCCAAAAAATTGTCCATAAAAATTTGGTGTAGTAGGAGGTTGTTGTTGCTCTTTCCTTTTCTGTATGATTCTTGCTTGTTCAGATCGTATAAACTCTCGTGTATTACTATCATCGATGGAGCTTAAATTCGTTAGTAATATTTTATTTTCTTGGTCCATCTCTTTAAGAGCTAATTTTTTTTTTGCTTGATTTTGTATACGCAGCTGAGTACTCTCGTATTTTCTTTTCTCTACTTGTTGCACTTTCCTTTAAGAAACTAAGGATTTGCTCATTTGATGAAACCACAGTAGACATTGATGAGTTATTACCTTCATCAAGTTTTCTTTTGAGTTTTGCTTTCTTCGATCCAATGGGATGTTGTGATGAATTTGATCCACCATCATCACTACTTAAATTGATAGAAAATGAAGAAAGTCCTGGAGACTGTGATGTTGGAGAACCGATAGTTTCACCTTCATTATTTGGAATACCGACATTGACATTGTCGGAAAACTTTGGAATATCTTTCATCAAAATCCACACATGATCAAATTTGAAACCTTTTTTTAGTTTTGGATCTTGCACCAATAAATTTTTTGCCTTTTCCATCTGCATTTTATTAGCAGGAAATTGTCAAATTCATAACAAATATCATATAGATAAATAACATAAAATTAACGAAATATATACTTACAATGTCATGTTCAGACGCACCACTTAGATGCATATTCTCCACTTGGATAACACAACTCTTCAAATTTCTAACAGAATACAAAATTGTACACATCCTACCTTGAAGAGATCTACTACTTCTAGTTTCCCAACTCTCATATTTTGTTTCATTGTATCTTTGCTCGATTTTTTTTGCACAATTGTTTGAGAGCTTGGTTATTGCTAACAATTGGATCTTGTGATATTTCTAAATACACACGACATAACCGCTCATCTTCTTGTTGGTTGAATGATGAACCTCTATTTTTCATATTTTAAAAGAGAGAAAGATATTGGTTAAAGTGTGAATTTTTTTCATTGGCTTGAATCTATTATTTATACACAATTCTAAGTAGATAAGAATCCAAATGAATGGCCACAATAAGATTTCAAATTTTTTGTATATTATCTATGTATATTTTACATATATAGATAAGATAATAACAAAAAATTTCAATCCAACGGTTGATATGAAAGAAAATCTACTGAATGGTATGGATTAAATTCTGAGATTTTCTTATCTTATCTTTAGATATGCAAGATATATGGATAAGAAAATGACAAAATTTTAATCAAACATTGATGTGAAAGAGAATCTATGAAAAAGTATGAATAAATTATGAGGATTTTCTTATCTTGTCTATTGGATATGTTAGACATGTGAAGAGGAAAATGACAAAATTTAATCTAACGATTGATGCTAAAGAAAATATATTGTATGGCATATATTAACTTATGAAGATTTTCTTATCTTATCTACTGAATATGCTAGACATGTGGATAGGAAAATGACAAATTTAATCTAATGGTTGATGTCAAAGAAAATCTATTGAACGACATAGATTAAATTATGAAGATTTTCTTATCTTTTTAAATAGTATTATTTGAGTCTATATAAACAATATATGCACAAAAGAAAATATCATTCTTCATCGGATCAAAGATGAATTTTAATCTTGGAAATTCTTCTTCTTTTCAAAACTCTTCCTCTTTTTTCTTCTTCGGATTCATCTGAGTTTGATCAATGGATAACAGATGACCTTGCAACAACTGAGGGAGAAGAACAAATTGCTGTCAATTTATTTCTCAACAATAATTGTCTTATTCGCCAACTCAGTCAAAAAAATAATCATGTAAATCATCGAGGTTCCATTGCTGGCCATGCAGTTATTTATCGGGATAGAGAAAATGCTCATCGTAATTTATACAATGATTATTTCTCTAACAATCCTGTCTATGGTGAACGAGAGTTCCATCGTCGATTTCGAATGTCCCGGAGGTTATTATATTGTCAATGCTGTTAAACAACATGACAGCTACTTCAATCAAAGACGTGCTAGTTCTGGAAGACTTGGATTATCGACTCTGCAAAAGGTCATTGTTGCTATTCGTATTTTGGCATATGGTATGCCCGCTGATGCCACTGATGAATACATCAAAATAGGAGAGTCTACAGCAATCGAATGCATGAAGAAATTTTGTCGCGCAATTGTAGAAGTATTTTTAGAGTGGTATTTAAGGTCACCAACAACAGAACACGTTGCCAGACTTTTCAACATCGGCCAACAACGGGGATTTCCAGGAATGCTAGGTAGTCTTGATTGTATGCATTGGAAGTGGAAAAATTGTCCAACTGCATGGGCGGGCCAATTTGCAGGTCGAAGTGGATCACCCACAAATATTCTTGAAGCCGTTGCGGATTATGATCTATGGATATGACATGCCTACTTTGGTATGCCGGGAAGCAACAACGACATTAATGTTTTGAAGTCTTCTAATTTATTTTCAAAGTTTGCTCAAGGTACCGCTCCTCCATCTAATTACACTATTCAAGGTAAAGAATACAACATGGGTTATTATTTAGCTGATGGTATTTATCCAAAATGGTCAACCACTGTCCAAACCATAAACGATCCCCAAGGTCCAAATAAAAAGTTATTTGCAGCAAGACAAGAAGCATGTCGGAAAGATGGTAAACAAGCTTTCGGAGTTCTACTTGCAAAATTTGTAATCGTAGCGGGATCATCACGTTACTGGAAGAAATAGGTATTGCATGATATAGTGACAACCTGCTTTATAATGCATAACATGATAATTGAAGATGAACGTGATATCAACGCACCGGTAAAAGATGCAAGATCGGCACCACAAGCAACCGTTGAAATGGCAATAAAGGAAAGTACTCGATTTCAAGAGTTTTTAACTCGTAATCTTCAGATAAAAAATTAAGAGACTCATTTTTTACTTCGAAATGGGTTAATTGATCATATATGGGAACACTATGGAAATAACAATAGTGAGTAATTTGTATTTTTATTTTTATGAATTAATGTGAGTTTTATTTTATTATGTTATGTATTTCTGTGTTATAATAAATTGTATTTATAAATATTGTGTTTCATATTTTTAATGTGTATGTATTATTTATTTATATAAATTTTAGTGGTTATAAATAATTTATATTAAAGTTTAGGACTAAGATGCAAATTACATAAAGTTTCAAAGATAAATTTGAGGTTTCTTCTACCCTCAAACCCTCATTTTGAGGATTCTCCACCCTTAAAATGAGGTTCCTTCTTGAAGATTTTCCACCCTTAAAATGAGGTTCCTTTTTGGAGATTCTCTAATGTTAATTTATCCTTGTAAACAAACTATTATCAATTAATACATTTTAGTTATCCATATTGTTTTTCTTGCACTCAATTATCTTATGTTTATTTTCTGAATATTTATAATTTCACATTTCATTTTTAGTCTTCATAAATCCTATTCATACTCATAGACACCGAATCATGTATGTAACTTAACACCAACAAGATACTAATTAATCTCTCTCTCTCTCTCTATCTCTCTCTCTCTCTGATAGACCATGGATTTTACCCGCTTTTAGTCATGGTTAATAAGTGTTTTAATAACTAATTACTACTATATAGAGTCTATTTAGAGTATTTACAGGTTCATGGGCGATTTGGAGGAAAGTGGTGATTTTGGTGTCTTTTGGAGTCTTTTGAGTGCAGAGCTGCATAGAAGCGTCAGATGTTTTTATATGGATCCAGACCTTCCCATCTTTTGACACAAGATAGAGCTTTGAGTAAGCTTTCCAATGCCACCGATCAGTCTGCCTCGCAAGAGGAAGCTGTTGTTGGGGTCAAAACCGGTCACGACGGAATCAATGCCTGAAAGTTCCCAGAAAACTAACTCTCGATCGATCCTTGAAAATTAGACATTCCCGGAAAATGGTTAATTAAGTCAAAGACAGTTTTTCGCGGATACCGACCAGCACCACGGTCACCTCGCCCATGGGCGAGGACGACCATCACCAAGGTCACCTCGCCCATGGGCGAGGACGACCAGCACCAAGGTCACCTCGCCCATGGGCGAGGACCGACCCGCACCAAGGTCACCTCGCCCATGGGCGAGGACGACCCGCGCCGAGGTCACCTCGCCCATGGGCTAGGACGACCCGCGCCGAGAATGGGCGAGGACCGACCCGCACCAAGGTCACCTCGCCCATGGGCGAGGACGACCCGCACCGAGGTCACCTCGCCCATGGGCAAGGACGACCTGCACCAAGGTCACCTCGCCCATGGGCGAGGACCGACCCGCACCAAGGTCACCTCGCCCATGGGCGAGGACCGACCTCCTGTCCCAAAATAGTGCATCCTCGTCTAAGTTCCCGTAACACAATCCTCGGGCCCTTGGACGCAATACCCATGTCTCGTCTCGCTTAGGATTATCAAAGAAAGACTTCGGGAAAAGTTATAAAAAACTTGGGTGTCGAAACAGATTCCTGCCTGCCGTATAAAACGGCTATGGTTAGCTTGAACACCAGTTGCCTTAACTATAAGGGGAATTGGAATTCTTTCGAAAAAACCAACGGATGTTTCTTAGGAAAAATCGTAAAAACGTCTAAGTCCCAAAACGGCCCAAAAGGGGCCTGAACCGCGGCTAAACGGCCCACTTACGATTTTAGAACAAGATTGAGCCCAAGGCTGATATGACGTTCTATTTTTTATTTCGCAGGAAAAGATAAACGTCAAGTTTCCGAAGATAATCATGAAGGG
>NC_027752.1:23867942-23885932 GCF_000695525.1 Brassica oleracea var. oleracea
TTTTTACTATCGAGCTGCGACTCGACTAGGTTAGAACTTAGGTGGCTAGACTAGCGAACGTACCGACTGCTCTCGTGGCCTAGGATCTTACATGTTGTTCACGCTCAAACGCGAATTCGGAAATAAGACCTCTTTGTTCTCTTTTCGCTCTTTTACGATTTATTACTTTCGACTCTTTCATATTGATTGTGTTGTGCGTGGCCCAGCAGATAACTGAGACC
Source organism: Brassica oleracea var. oleracea (assembly GCF_000695525.1). NCBI lineage: Eukaryota > Viridiplantae > Streptophyta > Magnoliopsida > Brassicales > Brassicaceae > Brassica > Brassica oleracea. Next base: position 23,868,164 of record NC_027752.1, read on the forward strand.
TTCAAGGAAGGTTAGGTTAGCTTGGCTTTCCTCCGATTAACAAATCTCGACGGTGTGAATTCCGATTCCCACAGCTGTCGAGGAGATGAAGGACCGTCGATCGATGAAACAACATTGGTGTCGGTCGACGGTTATCCAAGAATATGGGCTGAGCATATTTTATAACCGCTGAAGCCCATAAGCAACCACAAATTACCAGAATACTCTTGGACGACCTAAAACTTTATTTATGTGTTTTCTAAGCCATTGTTGACGGCTATGCTATCTAAGCTTTATTTTATTCATTGTTCTTAGTTAGGAAAGAAATGAGGAACTCCTTTAGAGTCCTCCTGGAACTCCTTTGATTTCTTTATTGCTTTATCTATTCTATTCATCTATTTTTTCTATGATTTTCTGAGACAACTTCATGTCTAAATAGATCCACCTATTAGGTTTAGGGTTCAGATAGTTATGAGGGATTATCCCCAACTATAGATTGCTAAGTTGTGATATTCATCTTTAGGATTGTCATTAATGCATGTTTCTAGATTAGATACCTAGAACTTGCCCTAGGAGTTGTAGACATAAGCGATAGCTTGCATCTCACCATGAATCCATCCTAACTGAGCTAAGATTGCTAGAGTGGGCGAGAGCTGATCTAGGAAGCTTAGCGAGCATACTCAATCCGCGCATTAACGCTTGACCAAGAGCGTCGATCGATATTCCAATCGAATAATCGGTCGACGTTTCAAGAAATATATCGATCGATATTCCTATAGAATAATCGATCAACATTGGTCAATAAGCAAACCTAGAAATCGAAAGCCTAATGGTTTATTTATAAGTGTTGAGCTCTATAATATCATGCATACAACTTGTTAGGCATCTGTAAGATTATAATCCTGATTTTCTGAATATAAACTCTAGATCTAGCAACCATCCTTCCATCAAACTCCAATCAATTAATCGAGCAATTAACTTGTTCACAAACCTGTCTTTTACATTTAATAATAATCAGCCTAGCTTAATCAACTTAATTAGATTGATGAGGTTCCCTAGCTCCCTGTGGATTCGATCCCTAAGTACTACAACTCGACCTCTTATTTGAGAGAGTATAAATCACTCCTTAGGATAATTTGAGTGATATCAAATTTGGCGCCGTTGCCGGGGAGCTTTGATCGCCATTAAATCTTGTCTAGTTAGATTTAGTCTAGGTTTTACTATTGTTCAAAAAAAAACTGATAAAAAATTTCTTGTGTTTCAGGTACATACATATGAGTACCAGAAGCAGCAAGGAAATAGGGCTCTTACTAGTAGAGCCACTGGATTTGGAACGCGTGATCCATAAGTCTAAGAGGGCAGTCGACACTCTCCAAGCAGCGATTGGCAGCGTAGAAATCCAAGCATCGATCGACGCTATTCAACTGGTGTCGGAAAACATTGTTCATCATGGCACTGTTCATCAAGGTACTATTCATCCAAGTACTGTTCATCCCGACACTGTTCATCCCGACACTGTTCATCACAGCCTTGTTCATTTGGGGCACTGTTCATCCAGGCACTGTTCATCCTGACACTGTTCATCCGGTGAAAAACGACACCTGCGGGGAGACAGAGAAGGTCGAAGTGCTCATACTTAAGGTCGATGAGAATGGGATGTTAAGAGACGAAGAAGGTCGCCCTCGCAACAGCACAAGACATTTGATTAATGCTCAGGGTGTTGTGCTCCCTGATGTGATTGATGTTGCTGAGATGAATGACTTTGCCAGAGCCGAGAGTGGTATGATTGGGTAGGTCAAGACCCCTTCCAAGGTCGTCCTCACCAAGATCCCAGAAACCACATCACAGAGCTTGAAGATCTAGTTTGAAAGAGTGAGCAGAATGAAGTGTCTGAATACCACATGCTCTGCACAATCTTCCCATATTCTATCTCTGGGGATGCATTTAGGTGGTTCAGTCAACTACAGCCAGGATCTCTAACCAGTTGGGAAGACACTGAAAGAGCCTTCCTTTACAAATTTATTGATGATGCTGAAGGAACTCGAGAAAGGGAGAAGAATGATAAATGGGATAGGCTGGTTGAAAGTTGGCAGATAAAGAGGGAAGATCAGATTCCAAGACAGGTGGTTGACTACATTATGGCAGAGGGTGATGAACAACATAGATCTGGAGAGCTGAGTAGAGTAGAAGAAGCTGATATTAGTGACACGAGCTCAGCATCAATCGACACCTCGACCTCAACATTGATCGACAGTACGACCTCAACATCGACCAACGGCACGCTCTCGACGTCGATCGACGGTACGACTTCAACGTCGACCAACTGCACGACCTCAACGTCGATCGACGGTACAACCTCAGAATCGATCACCCTAAGAATCCAAGCATCGATCGACGGAGACTCCTATTTCCGAACGAGACCACCTATATGGACAGAAGAAGCTTCTGGGTTTCAAAAAAGAGTGAAGAGGATACATGATCCTGTGAAGATTGTGGTTCCATGCGCTGTATTTGAAGCTGAAACTCCTATTCCACCTGATAGAAGTATGCAGATCAGTTCTTACATTGAGGTATTGGATGATCATCAGCACGTAGAAGCTTCTCAGAGAGGGTTGCGATTTAGAGATGAAGTTGATAAGGGCCCAACAGAAGCAGCATCGATCGACACCAACCGAATACCATTGAACGACACCATATATGCAATATCAAACGACATCAACAAGCCGGCATCGATCAACGCTACCATTTCTCCATCGATCGACACTGGACGCATATCAGAGCAGAAGGAGTTTGATGTGTGTGGAAATCTTAGGGATGAAGATACCACCATGCGATCAGACAAGTCTAGGGGAAAGAAGATGAGGAATTGGAAGAAGAGAAAAATGATCATGGGTGATTCTCAGTTATCATTTATTCCTCGCTTCTCAGATGGTGTCAAGAAATCCAGAGTGTGCAGCAGATGCTTCTCAAAGCCATTTGCAAAGGTTTGAGCACTCCTTATTGCTGAGATGAAAGAAAAAGGAGAAGAGTCTATGGAGGAGGCTTTCACACAAGAATGATAAAGCTTCAGAGAGTAGAAATTGAGACTTGTTTTGGAGCGAGTTCTCAGCCTCATCCGGACTAAATCAGATCTCCAAAGTCAAGCTAACTGACTATAACAAAGCGCTGAGTGGCAGGCAACCCACTATTAGGTGATTTCTTTCAGTTTAGTTTAGATTGTTACAGATTAAATTTTTTATTTATTGCAGGTAAAAAAAAAAGTGAACAGTAACGACGACACTGTAGCAGCGCCGGGCGACACTGTAGCAAGAAAATCGAGCGACACTGTGGCAAGAACATCAACCGACACTGTAGCAGAAAATCTAGAGTTACTGTAGTTGTAATACTGTACCAGGGCTACTGTAGCAGTCACTGTTCATCGAAAAAAAAAATTAAATAATTGGCTTTATTGTTTATTTATTACTGACTTTTTGTATTTTATTTATGTTAGGTAAAAGGAAAAGACCCGAGGAATATGAGTTTGCACGAGGATCGACGATGGCTGTGCATCATAGATCGACAGAGCATCACTAGCATCGATCGATCGCTACTTAACTGTGTCAATAGACAGAGCTTCAAGAGTATAGATCGCCACTTAACTGTGATGGTCGACACTCACATCAAATTCAGATCCGAGTAGACATTTCCTTAGCACATCGACCGATGAGACCAGCTCGAGATCAATCGACATCACTTTAGATCCAACGATCGATTGTCTCTTCATTGTGTCGAATGATTGGTCTAGCCATCGACCGATGAGACCATGTCGATATCATTCGGCAGCACTTCAGCAACAACGATCGATTGTCACTTCATTGTGTCGATCGACACTGACATCAGCGAGCAGGTTATCGTTCTTACTTGTTAAATTGTGTACTTATGTTTATGTTATTTCTATAACTCCGACTGAATTTACACTGGGGACAGTGTAATTTAAGTCTGAGGGGATGTTTACGTATATTAGTGTGTTCATGAGTCTTATCAAAATGTTTTCAAACGAGTTTTATCGAGTCAAGAAGGGGATAATGCACTTATTAGATTTTTGCTTGTCATCTAACAACTCTTTAGCACCATTCTAGACTTACTGATTGCAAATAATACTAAAGATATTAAAGTGGATCAACTTGTCAACTATTCACACTTGCTAAGATTGTTTGAAGGAACCAAAGCTGACCTCCAACACTAAACTTGACACAACTGCTTGTCTTGGGGTTTGTTATATATGAGATTGGATTTTTCAAACAAGTCTGGTAGGTAAAGCCTTGTGTAGATAGATTTATCACCCCCTTTCTCTCTATTTTCGAAATATATATTAGAATTATAGATATAGTTTATAATATATATATTTATTATATATTAGAGATTTATTAGAAGGGATTCGAACATGACTTGGTGGCTACAACCATTAAGGCTTGCTTCATAAGAATTCTATAGGTAAAGGATTAGTACAGGACTTGGTGGCTACAACCATTAAGACTTGCTTCACAAATAATCCTAGGATATAAGTCAAAAAGAAGTGAACAGGACTTGGTGACAACCACCATTAAGACTTGATTCATGGAAGTCTGTCCAATCTTGGTCAATGATCTTGCAAATATAAGCAGACTTTGATTGAGAGAGAAAATTAATAGAGAGAGGATATGAACTAACTTTTACCTGCCGATCCAGATACTTGTTTGAAAATCCTTGCATCCTATGATCGATACTCCCATGGTAAAGCCCGCACTTTTATTTATATTAAGAAATGAGGTTGGTAGAGGGGAATGTGAGACAGGATTTGCTAAGTTGTGGGCTAGGTGAATTTGGTTGCTAAGTTAGGATATGGTATAATGTGTGTTTGTGATTAGGACTTCTTAGATGTGGATTGCAATATTGCAGAGGTGATGATTCTAAGTTTTAAATCATGTGAGTCCCTGCTGTTTTCAAAACTCTTTCAGAGAGTGCTCATCTGTTTTGCTTGAGGACAAGCAAAAGGGTAAGAGTTGATAGACCATGGATTTTACCCGCTTTTAGCCATGGTTAATAACTGTTTTAATAACTAATTACCATTATATAGAGTTTATTTAGAGTATTTATAGGTTCAGGGACGATTTGGAGGAAAGTTGTGATTTTGGTGTCTTTTGGAGCCTTTTGAGTGTAGAGTTCCACAGACGCATCAGATGTTTATCTATGGATCGAGACCTTCCCACCGTTAGATTGAGCCTATCGTTTAACACAAGATAGCGCTTTTATTTAGATTTCCAATGCCGCCGGTTTGAGGTCAATCAGCAGCCTGTAGCAGAAGTTATGCCCGTTTTACTGAAGAGTGGTCAGTCTGCTTCGCGAGAGGAAGCTGTCGAGGAGATGAAGGACCGTCGATCGATGAAACAGCATTGGTGTCGGTTGACGGTGATCCCAGAATATGGGCTGAGCATATTTTATGACCGCTGAAGCCCATAAGCAACCACAAATTACCAGAACACCCTTGGACGACCTAAAACCCTATTTATGTGTTTTCTAAGCCATTGTTGACGGCTACGCTATCTAAGCTTTGTTTTATTCATTGTTATTATTTAGGAGAGAAAGGAGGAACTCCGAAAAGATCCACCTGTTTCTTTATTTCTTTTGGTTTCTTTATTTCTTTTATCTAATCTATTCTATTGATCTATTCTTTCTAAGATTTTCTATGACAACTTCATGTCTGAAAAGATCCACCTGTTTGGTTTAGGGTTCAGATAGTTATGAGGGATTAGACCCAACAATAGATTGCTAAGTTGTGATATTCATCTTTAGGATTTTCATTAATGCATGTTTCTAGATTACCTACCTAGAACTTGCCATAGGAGTTGTAGACATAAGTGATAGCTTGCATGTCACCATGAATCCATCCTAATTGAGCTAAGATTACTAGAGTAGGCGAGAGCTGATCTAGGAAGCTTAGTGAGCATATTCAATCCGCGCATTAACGCTTAACCAAGAGCGTCGATCGATATTCCAATCGAATAATAGGTCGACGTTTCAACAAGTATATCGATTGATATTCCTATAGAATAATTGAGATCGACATTGGTCAATAGACAAACCTAGAAAGCGAAAGCCTAATGGTTTGTTTATAAGTGTTGAGCTCTATAATATCATGCATACAACTTGTTTGGCATCTGTAAGATTATAATCCTGATTTCCAGAATAGAAACCCTAGATCTAGCAATCATCCTTCCATCAAACCCCAATCAATCAATCGAGCAATTAACTTGCTCACAAACCTATCTTTTACATTTAATCATAATCAACCTAGCTTAATCAACTTAATTAGATTTATTAGGTTACCTAGCTCCCTGTGTATTCGATCTTGTACTACAACTCGACCTCTTATTTGAGAGAGTATAAATCGCTCCTTAGGGCAATTTGAGTGATCTCTCTCTCTCTCAATGTAAAACTCAAAACTTTTTCAGATCTTGGTCTTCCCGTACCGGTGACGGTGTTGTGAGGGACATGCCTCCTTTTTCTTCATTTATTTGTCTTTCTGGTTGGAGTTTCATATGTGGGTTCTCTCTCTTTGATGTGGCATATGGTATTTAGGTCTTCGGTGTTTTGACGTCGTCATGGTTGTTGTTTCGGTGCGGCGGCCATGCATGCCATATCTTTAGAGGACGTGATCATGTTTTGCTTCTTATGGGCTGTGCGGTGCTCTTCAGTGCTTTGTGACATCTTAGGGTTTCCAGGTGTAGATTGGCGGTACAAGGAGGAGGCGGTGACTCGTTATGGTGGCGGTTGTGGTGAGGGAGTGGTGGTGTTGCTTGAACTGAAGGGCCCAAAGATTAAGCTTATTGTTATGAGGACGAAGACAGATTTTGAAAGGGGTTTCAGCAACGTCTTACTACGGTGACGGCAACAGACGATCAGATTGGCACCATCATCGCCTTTCTCCCTTTCCTTACCCCCTCTCAGGGAGCCTTTTTCATTTGTAGTCCTCTATTTCTGATTCTACTCTTGGGTTTTCTTAAATTGTGATTTTTTCGGCGTTTTCGTGTACCAATCCTTTTTCAGCTTCATCTTCGCTTCGCTCTCCACAGTGGCTCTGGCAGTTTCGTCTCTTGGTGGATGTGTTCTCCGGTGGAGGTTCATGTTATAGAGTGGAGGTAAGGGTTTTCAGCTGTTGGGTTGGGCACTTTTGTAGGTCTTTGCTTTAGTTGGATCATATCCAGAGTCCATTTGGGGTTCATTTGGTGACAAATTGTCTTGTGGAGAATTGTTAAAAATGAGGTCTTGGGTTCGAGTAACGCCAAGCGCATCAATAACCTACCGGTGGATGTAGAGGCAGTTCCTCCCACGGTGAGGGGTTAGGGTCAGTGCGCTGCAGCGCTGTGAAATCTGAGGTCCGCAGGACGGGTTGTCACATAAAAAAATGATGCTGAGAGGATTCGTACCTATCACCTTTTGTACTATCATTTGCTTTTGGGTCTTTGTGTTTTTATATTTTCTTCTTTCTACATGTATGTGTTTTTTATTTAAAAAATCCAAAAAATAATAGAAGCCTTTAAGAAGAAGAAAACTTAACACCAACGACTCGTGTGTCATGAGGCTATGGTTAAAGACAAGAAAATCTACCTGCAATTATAGGTATATGATACATTTCGACAAGTTTGCAATATTTCTAAATTTGGCGATATAGATGGAGTGATCATTACGTGGTTTGATTACATTTTTATGTCTGCTATATTTAAATACTAGTGGTATCTCCGCGCTATGCGCGGGATAATTGTTGATTGTGCAGTCAAGTGTGTATATGTTTGAAATTGTTTGTGTTGATATTGTCACTTTAAATTTTAATTATCTAGTTCTAAAATGGTAGTGAGTTTTTCTGGCTAATTTAGTAGAACTTATTAATGTTTTTGATATATGTATGTAACGGTGGTTTGTTCCTGTGATAGCTGTAAACACGTTGATTATGCGTAAAATTTAGTAAATTATTTGGTCCACTTATATTTTGGAGGCCATTGCATTATTTATGAAAAAGTTAGTTTGAATTATTCAATTTTATAAAGCAAACAGATTTCTTAAGAACCATTATTAGCTTTATTGTTGGTTTAATTAAAATCAACATAATGTTTTTTTTTTTTTTGACGTCGAGCGGTCATTCTATTACTCAAGCTTGAGGTGGTCTGGGTAACCAGACCGGAATAGAACAACCAATGAAAAGTAACTCCCTACGAAAGGTCCTAGCAGTCTTAGCTAAGAAATCAGAATACTGGTTGCGCACTCGTGGCACATGGGTGATTTTGAAGTCCGGGAAACAAATCTGCACCGTCTCTATCTTCTCCAATTTTTTCGTGAAGCTTGGCCACTCTTGGGGTTCCTTTATCATTGCAATCAGCTCCTTGCAGTCTGTTCCAAAGCTCCTGCATGGCGAGTGTTGAAGCATATTCTCCATCGCCCATCGCAGTGCTTCTACCTCCGAATGCAATGCTGATTCACATCGAGTAAAATTTCGTGTTCCCATAAGTTGTATGTTCTCTCCACTATCCATCCAGACTCATCCACATCCACTAAATCGATCAGAAGCTGTCCAAGATCCATCTAACAGGCAAATATTACCCAAGCTTAAGACTTGATTTTCATCATTATTGTTGGCCTGTACTACTGGTGGTATCATCTCATTTGCATTAAACCATGCTTGACACTCACTTTCTGCGTATCGAACTAGTTCCAAAGGGTCTCAGTCTATTCCCCTAAAAAGTTTATCATTACAAGCCTTCCAAATATACCATATTATCCAGGGATAAGGATCCATGTCTTGGTCTGGTTCTAAGATATCATTCTTCCTCCAGAATAGATAGTCCATGTTTGTGTAGAAGCTTGACACTGGAAATGTACTTGGGCTTGTAGGAGTTGCTGATAAGGACCATACTTGGAGAGCTGGAGGGCATTCAAATATTGCATGAGTTACAGATTCTTCTATTTCTCCACACCTTGGGCAATAATTATCGCACCTCATATTCCGCCTTACCAGATTCCTCGTTACTGCCACCTGACCCGTTATCAATTGCCATATAACATGGCACATCTTCCTTGGCCCTTTCAACTTCCAATCAAAGGCTTGAAGTTTAGTGATACTTGGTTCCAGTATTTCCTTTTCCTCTTATGGCTTCAACAGATTTTGAGCAACCCAGTATCCAGATTTAACTGTGTATTGGCCATTCCTCATGTAGTTCCAGCAGAAAGTATCACCGCGATGAGTAGAGCTTATGGCCATACTACGTATGAGTGGTATGTCATCGGGATGGACATAATCCTCTAGTATCTCTACGTCCCATTCCTTCGAATCCTGATTAATGAGGTCACTAACTCTCATATTCGGGTGCATCACAGGCGCTACAGGTGTAGCTGGTCTAGCAGGTGTCGTTGGAATCCACAGATCCTCCCAGATCTTGACTTCATAACCAGAATGAATCTTCTGTCTTATCCCCAGAAGCAAAAGCTTCCTTGCGGTGAAAATGCTTGTCCACACATATGATGGACTACTTGCAGAGTTTGCTCTTAATGGCGAGGTCATTCTATAGTATCTGCCCCTCAAGGCTCGGACAACCAGTGAATCAGGGTACTGAACCAATCTCCATAATTGCTTTGCCAATAGTGCTAGATTAAACTCATGAATTAAACAGAAGCCAATCACGCCCTCTTCTTTTGGTAGACAAACATTTTCCCATTTCGCCCAATGTATTCCTCTTTTTGGTGGATTCGAACTCTACCAAAATTGTGCAATGGCACTAGCGAGGTTTTCACAAATCTCCAATGGGAGCAGAAACGTCGACATAACGTATGTCGGAAGAGCGAGTAAAATGAATTGGATCATTACCTCCTTTCTCCCTTTTGAGAGCCATATACCTGTCCATCCATTTACTCTATGCATCAGGTTATCCTCGAGAAATGCAAAGAGTTTGCATTTGGAGCCACTAATATCCTCTGGGATTCCCAAGTACTTTTCCATCCCACCATCATTATGTATTCCAAGTGCATCTTTAATCTCTTGCCTAGTAGCTGCATTAATCCTCTTACCAAAGAGTAAGGAAGAATTGTCAAAGTTAATACATTGGCCAGATGCTTTACCATATGTTCTGGCTACTTTCATTACTTCTTCACATTCACGGGGCTCCGCCTTACAGAAGAAAATGCTATCATCAGCAAAGAGAATGTGGGATACCGAAGGACATGTGCGTGTGACACGCATCCCCGTTATCTTCCCTTGGTTTTCTGCATGATTGAGAAGGCTAACGAGCGCTTCTGTGCACAGAATAAAAATGAAAGGAGACAAAGGGTCTCCTTGACGCAGGCCTCTACCTGGAACAATATTTCCTCTTGGCTGCCCATTCATAAAAACTTTATATTTTACCGACGTAATGCACCTCATAATCCAGGTGATCCATGTTTCAGAGAAGCCCATCTTTCGCATCACAGCTTCAATAAACGACCATTCCATCCTATCATATACTTTACTCATATCTGTCTTGATGGCCATCCTTTTATTACGTCCACTTGGTTTAGTTCGCAGGGCATGAAACATTTCTTGAGCAATCATGATATTATCTGAAATCTGTCTTCCAGCAACAAAGGCTAACAGGGTTTCTGATATCAATCCTGGCAAGACTTTCTTTAGTCTTTGGCATAAGACCTTAGAGACGATCTTGTAGCTGACATTGCACAAGCTTATGGGTCTGAATTGAGCCATATCATTAGGCTTGGTTGTCTTTGGGATAACACATATATTTGTATCAGACCATTGGCCATAGTCCTATCAAAAAGGAATTTATTAACCATAAGAGTTAAATCCTCCTTGATTATATCCCAAAACTTCTGGTAAAAAAGTGCAGTCATCCCAACTGGTCCCGGTGCCTTATCTGGATGCATGGCAAAGAGAGCTAATTTGACTTCCCATTCGGAAACATGAGTTGTGAGGCTGTCATTCATTGATCCCGTAATCGTCGTAGGAACTTCAGATAACGCCTCTTCAATGTCTTATGTAATAGAAGACTCAAAGATTTGCCGAAAAATAGCTAGTAGCAATGGCTACCAGACCTTCCTCGTCCTCAACTATGTTACCATTTGCATCCAGGAGCTGCTTGATTTTGTTCCTTGCTCTCCTTTGCTTCGTTAAGGCATGGAAGAATTTTGTATTTTTATCTCCCTCTCTCAACCAAAACACTCTACTCTTCTCTTTCCAGAACATTTCTTCTGCTTTAAGAGAATCAGAGAGTTCCTTAAACGTTGCTGCAATTTCCTCAGTCGTCGCATTATCGTCTGCGTATAAACCCTCGACTTTCTCCTTTAGCTCCTCCACTAGCTTCGCCGAGTTAATATTGTGTTGTTTCCTCCACTCACTCAAGGCTTTTCGGCAGCTGGAGATATGTTCCATTATAGTCACATTGGGGGGAAGATCAGGAGATTTCCGTCCTTCCAGAATGACTTGCCTTAGTTCCTCATTGTCTAGCCATCTTCTGTCGAATTTGAATTTTTTTGATCTTCTCGTTGGCTTTGTGAGTATGTCTGCGAGAATCGGGCGATGGTCTGATCCCCATAGCCTCATGTACTTTACATTAGAGAATGGGAACTTCTCATGCTAATCAGCATTTCCTACTGCTCTGTCTAGACGACATCGAACAGTTACACGTCCCGCTCTCTTCCATACCCATGAAAGCATGTCTCCCGTGAAAGGAAACTCTAACATCCCACAATCTGTAAGCATTTGCTTGAAGGGTAGGAACGAGCTATCAGGACGCTGTCTCCCTCCTTCCTTCTCATTATGACCCATGATTTCATTGAAGTCTCCTATCATGAACCAAGGCAAACAAAATGTTTATGATGTGATAAAAACTTGTTTTAACTTTCATACTATAATTTTGTGAATGCCATGAGATAACTTTATAATCATTTAAGATAAAAGAGTTTTATAGCATCACATACCAAACGAAGAGAGAATGAGTTTTCTTTCATGTAACATAGTAAATAGTGTGATAAATTTTAGAACTGAAGAAATGTTAAACTTAAAGGTACAATAATGAACTTCATGGAGAAGATTAAATTCATGTTTTCTGTTAAATTTCTAAATATAGTAAATTTTATAATATTTAAATTTTTTGATGATGTGTCAATTTGTGATTCTTTACTTGATGGTGTGTTTCCATGAAAAAAACAATATTCTACTTTCCTAATAGAAATATATTTATTAGAATTTATTACTTTCTTAAAAAAATTGTGATTTGATTATGTAATAATAATTGTTGTGTTTTTCTTTTAGTTATCATGTGAATATTTTAAATCTGAGCTTGGTAACGACACAAGAAAAAACTATCCATGATTTTTTTTTTTATTTCCATTGATTGGTTTTGATGAAACGTCAAAAAATAATATAGTGAATGGATTTTTTTTTTCTCGTTCTTATTAATATTTTTTATTTTTTTGTTGTTTTATATTTTGGGTTAGATCATGTTAAAATTTCAATAAATTTTTATTTTTAATCAATTTTTTCACCAAATTCAAGTTCTATAATGCATTTTTTAGAGAAAAAAAACTATTGATTTATTTGTTATATCTCCACTGCCCTCTCTCCTATTATCTCTAGCTATAATAGAAGATCGCGAGACATGAGTAGAGACTTGTCTTCGTGTCCATAAATATAGTAGTGTAAAAAATTAGTGAGGAACACATGGAAGCTGGAAGGATGAAGAATTCGTCAATTGCTAATCTGTTATGACTGATGCCGTCATTAAGAAAAAACTATTTAATTATTTGGAGGATTGGAGTTAATTCAGGCGGTAGAAGAAAAAGAAGTGATACGAATATGTTAGCAAGTCATGAAAGGTTTTGGGTGATTGGCTCTTCCCCTATTTTAAAGATGGTTTAGGCTATAAGAGATTAGAACGGTGTAGGTCTTCATCACATCCATAACACTTATTTATAGGTCGAGCTTGTATCTGTTACAAACATGAATGTGAATAAATGAGACGGAGTGGGAGGAGAGGTGGGTTGAGTTTAATGATTGAACTAAAGTAAGAATTTAAGAAAGGGAGAAACGTTACATAATATCTCATCGGAGAAGATGGTTAACGATGAGTTACAACGTCAAATTGGAGAAGAGCGTACAACTAAACCTAAACACCAAACGGGCCAGAAAGATGAAAGTATTCAAGCCCAATGAATAAACAGAAAGCCCGGCTACTCCTCCGCGAGTTAGAAACACAGAAAAAAAAAGCTCCGCGAATTAGAAGCAAAAGAAAAAAGAAGAAGCTATCTCTCTTTGCTCGACACGTGTCGCAAAATGGAGGTACGAAGGATGATGTGGCACATTGTGGAAAGTTTCTCTTCTACTTTACTATTATAGATATAGATACCTTTTATCATATAGTTGATCTTTTTGTTTGTGAAAGATACTTGAATAAATATTAATGGATCTCAAAATTCACTGAAAAATAGAGGATAAAATTTATGATAACATATGTAAGTAGTATTCTAAAAAGGTATATTGGCTCTTGATTAAGTATCAAATTGTATGTTTTATTGATAATGCAAGAAGATACAACTGCAGAGAGTCAGGAGATCTCGATTAAGAAGAGAATGTAAACATATAACCTGATGAGAAGAGAATGATTAGGAGTTGTTCTTTTGATAATGCAAAATGTATGTTTTATGTTTTGGTTGGAGCAGGTCAGCTCAGCTCGGGATGGGCCTTCGACCTACGAGGGCCTATTGTCTTTTCTCGGGCCCTAATGACATTGAACCTGATGACTCTTGCATCGGGTGGTGAAACCAAGCCGACAACAAATATATACTTTCTGAAAGTATTTTTCATTTTTTAAATTATTATTTCCTTAGTCAATCATAAATATCGTTTTCACATAAACGATCTATGTATTATAGATTGTAGACACTAAAGGACTTTGTAGAGCTGTTTTTTCAGTGGATCCAACAATCGATTTGATATGCATGGATTTTTACTTAGTATCTGAAACTGGCTTGATAAACTATAAAAAAAAATCTTTGATAGAATTGGAGTTTACATACCAGCTTATGGTTATTTTCTCTTTTTCTATCTACTCCTTATACATTTAAATCCTTTCTCTTTAGTCTCACATCTTATAATTCTCATTGTCATTTTATCGGTTGTTTTCAATGTGTTTCTTTTTTTTTATTAACATGGAGTATTTCATGCCTATGAAAAGGTCTAGACTAATCTTCAAAGAGAGGTACATCCCCACATATATATTATTTTCCCAGATATGCAAATGGACTGAAAACAATGAATCATATCATTGTGAGTGTCCATGAACAATATGACGTGTATTTTCTATCTTCAAATTCTCTTTTTCTTTTTTTCACAGTTAAACCTACAAGCTGATAGTTTCGATTATTTTTTTCATTAATTAAAGAGGATGGAGGATTACAACATGATAAAGTATAGAAAAGCTTAAAGAACAACTCCTAAACATGACGATAACAAACAAGACTTCTACGTATTTTTCTAACCCTAACATTGCTGTTCATTTTCTAGGAATCTTATTTTATGTTGAATGCAAAATCTCTTAAAAAGAGTAAGAAAAAAAGTTTTGAGTAAATGCTAGAAAACAAAGAGTTATATATATATATATATATATCGAAAACGTTTTGTGAATGCTAATAACAAAAGTTACAATGGATTTATCTTACACTTCAAAGTTGTGAAGCTTTAATTTCAGTTATACTTATCTCCATCACACAAAGAAAACAAAGTTTGTTGCTTCAAACCAAGCTATCTACCCAAGCTAAAGGTCATTCCCCTACCACCATCATCTGATATGTAGCTTCCCTAAAGACAGTTTCATAGACCTTGCACAACCTAAGATTACCATTGTCCTCATCTATAGATAACACACCTTGATTATTGAATATGTTTGCAGATTGCCACACCTTGTAACACTTGCATGCAATATTCAAATGTTTCTTCTTGTTAAATATTCCCGATTTGGTTGGACATGCGAGCTCCTTCCCACAGTAGTTGAAACTAGCTTTGTCGTAGTCTTATTTCTTTCTAGTACATTGATCACATACCAATGATTTTAATCTTCTTTGCTGACTTTGTACAACTGCATCCTTCTACTTCTTTACGTTTTTCGTTTATAACGAGAGTTTAGTGTCTGAACTCCATTTGTTGAATCATTATCAACACCACACATAGGTTCATATATCCCCTTTGGATTCTCACAAAATGTCATCTACGATACAAAGCTAAATTAGAAATTTTCTCAAGAAATAACAAAATCAAACAAGGAACATAAGAATACAACATAATCAGACACAACCACAATAGAAGCACTCGGTTTTGAGTCTTGACTGTTAATATTAGAACTTGACCAAACAAGAATCAAAACTTCAAAATCAAGAAGTCAAGAAACAATCAAATAATTATCAAAACCAAGAAATAAGAATCAAAAGCAAGAAACAACAAACACTTCAAAGTTAAAATCGAACACATTCGAATATCTGTAAAGTATTGAATCAAAGCAAATTGCATAGTGTGATATCCGTAAAAAGGAACAAATCACATATACTATTTTCTAAAAGCCAAATATCCCATCCGATCCGTAAATTTATAGATATATAATGTAATTGTATATACAAAAATTTATATCCATGCATATTTTATATGCAAAATTACACTCACTAACCAAAACAAAAAACCATAATTCACTAACTAACCAAACTTACAGTTTCTCTCCTCTTTTCTCTTACTATCTCTATCTACCCTCTCTCTACAAAACTAATTTACCTTTTTTTGTTATTTCACAAATAATTTCTAATTTATTTTACAATTTTGGTAAAATTTTCAATTTTAAGTTGTTTTCAACTTTTTGTTTTTGATTTATTGATTATCCAGTTTAATATTTACGTTGAGCCAAATGTTAACATATAAGTTTTCTTATTAGGTTTGTTGATATTATTTTTTTTGTTTTTACTTTACAATTTCCATTAAAATGTTAGTTTGTTAGTATGATGTTTTTTTATTATTACGAAGGTTTGTTAATTTAATTTTAATTTTAATTTATATATTATTTTTAATTTTTAATTTATGTTTACTATAATTGATGGATCAAATCAAATAATCTGTGAATACTTAAAAGAATTCCGAATATCAGGATATTCAACATTCTCCGGAACGAAGCAAATCGTGAATCTAAATATTTGTTTGGAACGGAACTGATTACGGATACTACAAATTTTCCGCGTATCTGCTATGTGCCCAATTCCAGATCAGGAGGCTATGTTTAAGAGTGGAATGCATTGAAGATGCAATTTGCTGAGATGTTCTGTATCAGTTCGTGAAGTACTACTTACATACGTGCATCATGAAGATGGAGCTGAATGAGAGTTCGGGTTTTGTGATTGCGTGGGCTTGCTGAGCTTGGAAAAGAAAAGAGGATATATGTTTGAAGACATATGGACGTTTTCCATAAAGCAAAAGGGAGTTACTTGAAGATGAAGTTTTCCAGTAAAGAAAATGGAAAGTTATCTTAAGTGTATTTGGATGACTTGGGGAGCAAGTTGAAGCCGTGGAAAGCAAGATCTGGTCTGCTATATAAGGAGGGACATGTCTTATGAGAAAGTTAGACCTCAGAGAATAGAGAGAGAGAGAGAGAGGTTTCCTTGGTGTGTGGTACTGCTTTGTGTCGAAGGACATTCTGAAGCATTGTCTGATGGAGTCCGATGTGGACTTAGTTTGGTGGCGTTTGAGTTGGCGCTTTGTGTGATGGAGTTAGCCATCCTGTGTAGCTCGTGTGAGCTTTGTGTGTGCTTGGGTGATCAAGCGTTTTGGTGTCACTGGTGTGCGTTGGTTGCTGACGTACTGGGTGAAGTACTTCCGAGGAGATGGAGATTGAAGCCTAGACTCAGGGGGAGTTTAGAAAAGGTGGTTTCATTGAAGAGATATGTGAAGATTGCAGCTGTAGAAGACAGTGTGCTCCGGTGAGCCGGATGGTGATCTATGCATTCGTGCTTGATTCCTAATCTTTGTAGATTACTACTTAGAAAAGAGTGGTAAACACTAGTGTGTGTGTGTTGTATCATATAGCAATTGTAGCTTGCTCCTTGTTCTAATTCAATGAAATCCGGACAGGATCCCGAGGATGTAGGAAACGAACCCCGTTAACAAATTTTGTGTGTTTTATTTTCTGCACTTGTTTTTCGTCGTCTCATCTGCACCAACATGCATTAACTATGACTTTTACCAAGGCGTAAAAGTGAGATAAATAGAATGTGGTTGTGCAAATATAAATTTACTTATAACTCTTTTGTTTTCATAGAATTGCGTGCGATTTTGGAGAGTTAGTACTTCTCAAAAACTTTGATATTTTTACTAACTAGAGCGGAGTCCCGCGAGGCCTTGGACGTTGTTGTTTCTCATTTTGATTGTGTGAATGGTTACATGTTATTTGTATATGTTGTTGATGGCTCTTCACGTGGTTTGATTTGGTATTAATGTTTTTGTACATCACATAATACATATATTGCTATTACATAATTCCACTAATAGTAAAAGTAAAATGATTTATATAACTGTAAATGTAAATATCACGCGAATATTTGTTTTTATTTAACCAATATCATTTTTATTTACCCGATATTGAGTTGGCTATTGGTAAAGGAAATGCTAATAGTCTTTCATTGGTCAGGTTTGATACGCGTTGGAAAGAATTACTTACAACATTTGGGTTCCTAGTAAAAAAGAGAAACCACTTTTTCATTTTT
>NC_027752.1:23886060-23921645 GCF_000695525.1 Brassica oleracea var. oleracea
TATGCGAAAATAATATTTGAGATGTTTTGATAGGTTTTTGGTCATAAATGATAACTATATTTAAATTTCCAACCCGTTATATAAGTAGTATTAATTTTAATTTCTCAACCCGATATATAAATATCCGTCATGCATTTTTAGTAAAATATTTATATTATACTTATTAAAATGAGTAATTTGTTAGAATGAGTAATTGCATTTCTTGTATTTATATTATTATCAAATTAATTTCATTTTAACTTATTGACTTTAACATTTTATTATATGTAGGATTTTTATTTTATATGAACTTTTTTTTATTTTTTTTAGAACATTGTTATCTTGTCTAAATGTTTTTCTTTACATACAAAACTTGAAGAATATTCTTTTGAAACTTTCTCTATTACAATTTTCTCATAAGAAAAAGCTTAGGTTTTAATACTAATACTTAAATGTACATGTTATTACCAAATCGAATATTTCAAATCCTTACTAAAGAAAAATAATTTAAGGTAAAATTCAATTGAATATATGTAATATCATGCATAATTTAAAAATAATTTTCTAATAGAATTTTAGTTATATATATTTAAAACAATATTGTCAATTAAATAGATTAGTCAAATTGATTATTTAAAAAAATTGATTAGGTACAAATTTAGAATTATCAAGTAAAATAGATATTCTTAAATATGTTTTCATTATTAAGTTCGTATTCCCAAATACGATATATCTTTTTATTTTATTAAATATTGTTAATTGATTTCATTAACAATAAAATTTTGAAAAATGTAATAAATATTATTTAATAAAGAATAATACCCACGAATTTATGGAAAGATGTTTTTTACTTTACATATTAAGGTTTATAGTATTAATGTGCATTAAGTGTAATATTTATCATGAATTTCTTGTGGAATAGATTTAGGAAAAAAATTAATTTAGATTTAAATTTATTAATTACTTCAATGACATTGTATTGTAATTAAGTTACAAGTGTTAGGGTTATTTCTTATTTTTATTTCTATTTTAATAAAGTAGATTTAAATTTTCTTTTGTTTCTTTAATTGATTTGACGTGTCTTCAGTTTCAACTGGTTACGTTCTTCTTTACCTGAAACTGGTGTATCCATCAGAAAGCTACTTGATGGCAAACTATTTCATTTTTTTGGTAACTGAGTTTTCCTATACAAACGATACATCAGTTGACACAACGATATGCGTACCAAAGAAAAATGAATAATTACAAAACACTGGTTTTCAAATAAAACAATAATGGTATGATGGACTATTAGAGAAATAGTTATTTTGCTACAAACATATGTTTTGTGTTTTCAGACAAAAGTTTCTTTTATAATATGAGAAATTCTTATTATTATTTTTGTATAAGAAACGATAAGATTGATGTGAACACATGTTAGTAGTACTATCTTGTTTCACATAGGTTTTAGAACACATCCAATCACTTGGATGCGCATTATATTTTGACCAGTCGTGCGATGCTTCTCTCTCCTAAAAGTTTTTCTCCTCATTCCCTCTACTCGACAAGTCTTCAGCGCGATGCTTCTCCGGTGGTCGCTGCCAAGTCCTTAGCGCGGCCGCCGGAGCCCCCTTCCCGTGTTGTCCGTTTCTTCTCCGTCTCTCCCTCTGTGTTCTCTACGGCGAATATAACTCCTCCTTGGTTTAGATCTGGGTTCAGATCCGTCTGCTGTGGAGTCTCCTTAGTCGGAAGCTAGTGGAGGTGGCGCTGCTTGAGAACGTCGGCTGCTCCTTCTCGTTACCTGCGAAGGTCTCGTCTAGGGTTTTCTACCCATCAGTTTTCTACCCATCAGTTTTCCTCTGCTAAGGTTGAGTTTTTGTGCGAGTGGAGGTGAGTGTGGCGTCGTTGAGGCCTTTCCGGTGCCTGTGTTCCTTCCCGGCGTGATAGTGTGGTGGCGGTGGTACGCAAAGCTTCGGTATCGGTTCGGATCTGAGATTTCGCGAGTCTAGGGTCCGTCCCCTTTATCTCCACCAGTGGTCTCTGGTGGAGGCGCTTGGGGTTTTTCGGAGGTCGCGTTCAACTCGATCTTCCGGTTTCTCCAGTGGCAGCACGTGGTTCTAGCGACGGTGCGTGGTTGCGGCGCGTGACGGTCTGGCAACACGTGGTGGCGGCGCGTGTAGTCGGTTGTTCTTCATTGGCTCCGTTTGTGAGCGGCATTCCGGTGTTCCCGGTTGTATACCTCGTCTCTTCTTTGGGGCTCTCGGCGGTTAGGCTATTCATCTTCCTTGTTCTGCCCATTAATGGTGACATTGTCTTGTTTTTCCTATGGTCGATGTGTCCATTCTCTTGTCTCTGTGCGGCAGTTCGGCTCTTGGGTTTGCTGCTTCTCTTGTAGGTTAACTTCCGGAGGGTTAGCTTTTGTGCGGTCCGCTCTCTCTATATTAGATTTCGGTTCAAAGGGTCGGGTTTGGAGACGGCAATCTTCAGGTCTGCCGTTTGAACGACGGCATCGTCGCGTGAAGGCTCTCTCTCGTGCCATCAGTGGTGCGTCTGTCTGGTTTGGTAGTAAGTCTGTGCTATGATTCTTCGAGTTGGTTGTGTTGGGATGGTGGTTGGAAGCTGCAGGAGCCGTAGCTTCTAGGTTTGAGAGTGACTATCTCTCGGTAGCTCGTGGCAACCGGCTATTTATCTTCAACCTTCTGGCTCCGCTTGGTCTTAGCGCATCTCGCTGTTTAGCTAGTTATAAGGTTGGTCGCTCTTCTTCGGTTTCAATTCATTGTTGCTTTTGTCCGTCTGTTTAGTTTCGTTTATGCAATTCCGCTAGTAGCAGTCTCCGTAAACTCTGTCAAAATTCAAAAATTGTATAATATTTAACATATTACCAAAAAAAAAAAAAAAACACATCCAATCCCTAAAATATGATAATTATAATCAAAATAATATCGTACTAGAGTCTGAGTCGTGCGTGTGCACAGATTTTATTTAACTTGTTAAAATTTTAGTTTATATAATAAGCACTATATTTAAAATTTGGTTTTATATATTGCATAATTGTACTATACTATTTTCATCATTAATATATAATTGTTTTTAAAAATTACTACTTTATCAATTAGTTGTTAATGAAGTTAATATATTTTTCATTACTTAGTTCAAAATTTGTTAATTTAAATTAGTCAAATAAAAATAATATGAAATCAAAAATAAAAGACAGTTTTTATATTTAATGAAAATCATATAGTAATTTATATTTTTATTAATTATGTTCTAAATTATTTGCTTTAGGAATTATTTTTTGTGTTCTTATAATTCACAGAATTTCAGAATTCTAATTGTACTAAAGTTAGTTAATATATTTTGTTTTAAACGAATTCAAACTTCTATACATATATTAAACATGAGATTACTTTTTAGTTTATAGAATTTTATTTAATAAATATTATATATATTGTACATAATTTATGTATGTTTTTAAAATTATACTTATAATTTTGGTTCAGATTGTTTATTTATATAAAATATTTTTCTTAGAGATAATTTTTTAGATATTGAAAACAATTATAAACATTGTTCTACATATTTTGTTTTTAAAATTACAAGGAAATATTAGAAATGTCATTTTGATCTTGAATTTATGAAATGAAATGAAAGCCTTAATTTTTAATTTTTAATTTATTCCTTTTGGATTTTAAAAGCGTAATTTTCAATACAAATTTAAAAATATATTTACAACTATGTTATTAACCAATTTATGCTATAAAAATATAATGTAATGTTTTCCGTTAAAAATATGTACCTTGGTAAAATAAGCATTATTTAGACTAACTAATTCATCTTTATATACCAAATTTTCTGTTTATATGTAATGTTTTTAATAAAATAATATTTTAAGTTTTACGTAGAAGTGAAAAATCTTGATGTGTATAATATATATTTTTTTGGGCTGAAGGCTTTGATGTGTATAATATTTTACTTTTGTTATAACTACGATAAACAAATATTTTAGTGAAACTAACAATCAATAGAATTAATTCAATAGTTTCATATATTTTAGTAAAATTAATGATTATGTAATAATATTAATAATTTAAAATTTATTAACTATTGAAATATATCAACATTTTAGTGAAAGAGGTTATTAGTTTTAGTTGATTGAAAATCATTTAGGGGTCGATTCAATCAGTGATTTAAAATGAGTTGTCAGGTTTTGTAATTAATTAAAATTTTTAAATTTAAAAATATTTTTTTTGACATCAAACATATAATTTAAACATAATTTTTAGTTAAATAATTCTAACATATACGTAGTATACCTTGTATTTTGATTTCAATCATTTGTTCATGAGAATCAATCACAGATGATTTGAAATCAATTTTAAATACAAACTACTTTCAAATTTTTGAAGTTGAATAACACTAGATTTTTAAAACTGGATTTAAATCATTCATTGAATAACATCATATTTTACATTAAATTTATAAATACCATATCTAATAATACTAGATTTTAAAATAGAATTTTGAATGATCATTCGAATAATGGTTTTACTTAGATTTAAATAATATTAAAAGAATGAACAACACCACCTTAATATTTTCAACCGACAATATATTATCTATATATTTAATTCTGTAAAATATATAATCATGTGATGATTGTTTTTAGTGGCATATGGCGTTTGTTTTATGCTTTATTATAACTTAAAAAATTATAATTATTTTGAGATCTTATTTCAAATTGCTGAAATTCTGATGAAAGGTATTCTATATTCTATTGTAATTAAACATCAAATAAAGAAGTGTGTGTTCTATTATAATTTATGAATATTCAAAATTGTATGATCATGTACCCGTACTCTGCTTACCTATTTATTATCCTCTTTCTAATTACTATGTAATTTTAATGTTCTCATAATTTTTTACCGTCCGAGACAAAAAAGTTCTTTTTCTACGAATATTTTATTCAATATAGAAATACATGGAGTGTTTGAAAAAATATTCTAGACTTTAAAAAAATATTATTGATGAAAACTATATTACATAAAAGTTATACCATAATATAAATATAAATAAATAATCTTATATTTTGGTTAATTTGATGTAAACTAAAATCATATTATTATAATATAAGATTATCAGCTCCATCATGATAATATTAGTTAACTTCGTAGGTTATAAATAATTATCATAAAATAATTATTCTTAATTAACAAAATGTTTTAACAAAAGAAAACTATATAGTTAGTTTACAAATGTATCAATATTATCTTTATTTCCATGTAATTCATTTCTGTAGGTTGCACAAATTTTATATATCTTTTAAATTACAATGACATATCTTATAATATCCCACATAGAATCAAGGTTATTTTAAAATGTATTTTCTCTTTTAATAGAGAAGATTCTAATACAATTTAATTATATATAATTAAAATCTAATATAAAAGATTAATTAGAAAGTATAATATGTTTTAAACGTATTTCAGGTTCTCAAATGTTAATTTCTTTTTGTTTCCATCTGTTAATTTTTTTTGTTAGCTTTTTAGCTGAGATATTCTATGAAAAATCTTGAATTGGAGATGTTTTTATGATGTTCATTGCGAGATCTTATTGAATTGGGTTCCATTTCGTTTTCTTACCAATATTTTAATATAAATTTGACAAACTAAAGGGCCACCATGACTCTGAAATTACTAGGAACTAGTAAGAACTAGCAAGACTAACATACATGATCAATAACACTAGTTGCACTTGCTACTTCCTTTACAAACTTAAGCTCGTTGGAAGTGTTCATGGCATATCCATTTCCTTTGGCCTGCAAAACATAAGAATCAACAATAGCAAAACCTGTATACTGAAACCATTCTTCCATCTGGTTTTATTCTTCAGGAAGTCTAGCGTCTCCATGCAAAAGTAAGAGTATAAAATAACGGAGAAGCCTTAGAAGCTTGTGAGACTCACATTGTGGATGTTAACAACATCGCCTGAGTTAACACCAGCGTGAAGTCCATCCAACCAGAAGGCCTTAGTCTTAGAAGTAAGATGAGTGTCACTTGTCTCTCTTATTCTCCAACCTGTTGCTTCCATCGTCCGCATTTTCAGCTCCTCGGTGTTTCTTAGTTATGTTTTTGATCCGCTAGTGATTACCTTTGTGTGTTAATTGATTACTCTGTTTTCAGACATATATACTGGAAGAATGAGCATAGGCTCTCTTGCTCCTCTGATGTATGCACTGCTACAGAGCGTGATCGCTATGAGAAATCTGTAAGTACCACTTGCAGAATGTAAACAATTATCACCAATGTTATTAGTACCTTACTCTTTGATTTTACATCTGAGTTTCTATGCTTAGGCCTGTTTTGATCTAAGGATTCAGGATTGTAACTAAAATAGTGTGTGAGAATTTGCTCTCAATGTTGTATAGATACTACTCTCTCAAACATGTCTTTTTTTTTTAAGTCTCATATTGATGTGCTCTTAAATCATAGCTCTAGCTTCATGGGTTTAATTCAGTTTACACAATCTTCTTGTGATTCTTAGTAATGTGCGTCATTATCTATCACAAAATCTGTATCTTCCTGGACAAGCAACCTCTTCTGGTTATGTAGTATCAAACCTCGGATAGTTAGTTCATCCCTAGTTTTGTCTTTTTTTCGCTCTGAAATGTCTAAGATTGTTTACTAACGAGTTTGAGTGTGTTTACATTAAACCACAGATCTACAAGGCTCAGAGGAATGTGGTTCTTTGCGCTGCAGGAATTCTTCTCTACTGGTAATAATCACCAGCCCACGTCTAACTTTACTGATATCTATCTCTTGTATACACTGACAGGTACATTTACCGTATCTGCAAGGACCTTTTGGAAGCAGCAGTTGAGACAGAAGGAAGAGTAATCTCAGCGAGCATAGGGAGTTGGTTCTTTCATTACCATATAAGTAAACTCATTATTGCAATCTTTTTTTCTACTACCAGTACCACTTACTGAACCTGAAGAAAACAGAGAACAGCTTGCAGACAAAATAATAAAAATATCATTTACTGTTTGTTTCTTTACTCTATGCTTATTGATAATCATTTAAAGAACAGTCTCAATTTGTTTTTCTATAAACCATATGTTGGAACTTGAAGCAGCTTCGCAAGCAAACCTTAGCTCGTTCAGCGACTTAACATAGGTATTGATGAATCTAAGTACTCAGAGAACAACAAATACAAGTTGGTCCGTGCATATATTACAAAGAAAACCCACCAAAGCCTCCCAGAGAAACTACAGTATCACCAAACAGACAGTCAATTTCAGTTCAGTACGAAGTGATACCTTGAATCTACATGACTCTCCACATCCCAGAGGAACGAACCAAACGTCACAGCCTCCAACACAAGCCTCTTCAGTCCCTTGAAACTGATCTTTATGTGCTCGCCCTTGGACGAATCAATGCCTTGCGGTGTTATCACAATCTCTGGCCTCCCAAACAACGCCTCTGTGTGCTTCTCGATGATCCCAACTGCTTCTCTTGATCTGATTGTAGCGTATCTCTGAAGGGTTTCTCCGTCAAAGGACATGACGTATGTCTTTAACCGGGATTGTTTCGTTTCGCTGCTGGAACCACCACTGGCATTGATCCCTCCCACAAACGAACCAACTTCTTGGTTTGAGGAGACAGCTTGATAAGTCTCTTCCGCTTCTTCATAGAAGCTTCTCTCTGTTTCCCTCCCTGCTTGCTCAATGCTAGTCTCACCTTCATCTGACCCACCTGGAAGAATCTTCATCGTCTTCTCAAGCTGAAACCTTTGGTCGATCCGCTTCAGGAAATAGCCATACATCACAGAAGCAGCATATACCTGTCCAATTCCGAGCTTGCTTATCTGTGCTACAGTTGACAGATCACCCTCACGGTTTTTAAGAATGATGGAAAGATGATTCTGAATCATCTCGTAAACCTCAGGGGAGTGAAGTTGCTCGAGTTCCCCGTCTTGTGCCGGCCAAGTATCAACTCTCCCAGACGGATCCGTAGATGATGAGGTTATGGATGGCACAAGTGAAACATTAGCGTCCATGAACTTCTGAACAACTAATGCATATAAAATCTCTTCCAAAGCCTTCCTTCTCTCCTTCTCCTTAACCTCAGCTATTCTCCTAAACACACAATAGCAAAATTTAATTCAAGAACAAAACCATCAGAAGGGTGGGCATGTGAGAAACAAACCTGTAAAGAACAATGTCTGTTCCAGGAAGGGAGGAGAATGAATCTTTGATATGTTCCTCAGCTTCTCGGTCGGTTTGAAGCTGTTCAAGCTGTTGCTCAATAGCTGCTGGGACAAGATGAGGATGGCTCACGAGTATCTGCGACAGAAACTGCCCCACCGGAGACTTCAACTGAAGTGGCGCAATTGAGTCAGACGCATCACCAGAAGCTGAAGATTTAACCACAAAGCTTCTCCGAGACTTAAGAGAAGTTGTTCTGCTTTGCGATGGTCTCGGGAGTTTAAGACAAGAGCTGTGCTGCAAAGCAGAGAGATAAAGGATTCAAATCAAAAAGTTAGGTTTTTTCGAGACAATGAATGTTCGTAGAGAATATGAGAAAACTCGATTTTCATCAAACGTAAGAGAATTGGAGACATACTCTGTGGCGAAATTGAGGTCCGGAGCTGAATCGGATGGATCCAGGGGAGCTCGCCGTCAGGAGAATCGACCCAGAGGCGTTTCTGGAATTTCGACGCAGAAAGGAGGGAGATTGAGCGAAACTCGCTGCCATGGCGACCATGATTACGCTCTCTGAGGGAAGCAATGGAGAAGGATAATGAGAGCTTTAGGGGGGGAGATGAACCCTAGAATTAATGTTTAGCGTTTAAAGAGATAGACCGGATACTGTCGTTGACGGTTTGCGACTTATCCTTTTTTTCTTTGTCGACGCGACTTAAACCGGATACTGTGGTCTGCGAAAGACCGGATACAGTTGTGCAATGGTTTGCGACTTAATTATCTCTATTGAGTGGATTAAACTAAAATACTGTAAAAATTCTATAAATTAATAATGTTGGTATTATAGCATTTTATTAATTTATAAAAAAAATATTTTTATACTTTTCTATTTGAGGATATATATTTTTATAAAATAAAAAATAACTGATTTTACCATATATACATTATATAAATTTTAGAAAATTGACTTTTATATTTTTATTATATGATTTCGGTGTATTTGAATATGTTTCATCTAATTTAAATTTGGTTTAGATATAATTTTAATACATTATCAAAATATATTGAAGTGTAAGAAAATATAGAAATGAACTCTATCGTAAATCTAAAACAAACAATACAATGTTTTATTTGTACTTATATAAACTGTTTATATATAAGTTATCTCCTATATTAAAAGAGAAACATTACAACATTTGAGGTAGTCATGTGTCATTATCACAATGATTCTTAGAATCTCTAGAGAAATATGTTGGTCCATCTAAATATATAATATTTTTTTATTAAATTAAGCAAATATTAATTATTAATGTTCTTCATTCTTTCCATAAATAAAAATTACGGAATTATCTAATGTGGATAAAATATATATGACAATTAATGATTTTGGATGATAATTTTTTTATAAAATTAGTGTGTCCTCTAACATTTTTTTCAATTTTAACTTATTAAAATAAATCATTATCAGTAGTTATTACACAGTTTTGCGGTCGAAAGGTCTCTTTTTTAGCTCTCAACCGGAAATCTTTTCCGGTGATCGAGTATTTAATTCCCTCCTCTCTCTTTTGTGAGTAGAGCATAATTACTGGCTTTTGCTACGGTATCTTTTCGGGCAAGTTTGAATTTTCCTTATTATTTCTTTCCTTTTCCTCTACCGCCAATATTTTTAAAACAGGAAACTTCCCAAATTTTCATTCTTTGCTTGCTCAATACTCCCAATCATCATTATGATTTCGCAAAAAAAGTATCTGAAATAAGTAACATTAAAGGTCACCGCCAATCACTCGTGATTGACTTATTACCTAAACAAAGCGAGACACGGTGGTTCTCCAGAGACGACGACAAACGTAAGCTACCAATGTCTATGGAGCTTAACTCTGTGATGAAAGCCATGTCACTGGAAGACGATAAACCGATCAACCTCCCTGATGAACCCCGCTTTAGGGTATTTGAAGAGAACGAATGTAGTTTGCTTGGCAGGCTACTAAACCCGGAATGCCAGGCCATGCCACGCATGATAGAAGAGATGCCAAAGCACTGGAGAGTGGTGGGCAGAGTGAGAGGAATCGCTCTTTCTAGAGAGAAGTTCCAGTTCATCTTCAAGCGTGAAGAGGATCTCCAAACCGTGCTTAATGATCGCCCTTGGTCTTTCAATCATTGGACAATGCTCTTGGAAAGATGGACCGAGTCGCCACCAGAAGATTTCCTCACTAAGTTCGCTGTCTGGGTGCGCATCAGAAACATCCCGTGTAACTTCTACATGCTTGATACGATGCACATGCTGGCTAAGGCAATTGGCTTCGTGAAGGAGGTAGCCTACGACCCTAAGGTGTCTCAGAAGGCTGATTTTATCAGGGCTCAAGTGATTTTTGATATCTCTAAACCTGCAAGAAATGAGAAAGTCCTCAACATACCAGGCGGTAAAAGTGTCTACATCACCTATGAGAATGAGAAGCTCCGAAAGAAGTGTTTTCATTGTCTAAGACTGACTCATGAGAAGGCCCAGTGCCCGATGTTAAAGAAACAACACCATGCTCATAGGCTACCAGCGTCTGCTCCAAAACCTCCACTAAGTGATACAGACAAAAGAAAAGGCAAAGAGGTCTCTACACAGGAAACACTTTTTTTGGAAGGGCCACCTGGCTTCCCTCCCATGTTCCCTGAACTCTCGAAAGAACAACAACAAAGTGCCATGTTGTATATCTCCCATGCTGACCCTACTGATCGAAGAGCTAGAATTGAGAGAGTCAATCAAAGTATCCAAGAGAAAAGGGAGAAAGAACTCAACTACCGCCCTGCCTTCACTACAGACTTGTTAAAAGGTGCCGGGATGGTCCTCTGCTACGACAAAGAGGGAGAGCAACTTCAATATATCTACTCCAAGGGAGCTGAGTCATCTCCTAAGACAAGATCCCTCCCTGGTCAGCGTGAGATTGATGAGGTCAGTTCAGGACAATCATCAACACATTCTCTGAATGCTGGAAGTCCTACGGGTTTCTGTATGGGGGCTTCTAGCAAGCCTTCTGCTTCTGGGACTATCATTACTCAGAAGAAACCAAGGAACAGACCTCCAGCTTGGAAGAGAAGGCTCCGTCTACTAACTGGTGCGTCTACGAAGAATGGGAACGGTGACAATTCAGAGGACATAAGCGAGGGAATGGCTAAGAGAAAAGCAACAGACTCGACAGGAGAAGGGTCTAAGTAACAAAACCAAACTCAAATTAATCCGGTGGCTTCCGTATTGAAGCCGCTGCCTCCCCAATGAGCATACTGAGCTGGAACTGTCGAGGGGCTGGAAACACCGAGACAGTTCAACGGATCAGGGAGATGCGCCGGGTGTATTTTCCTGATTTTTGGTTTCTAATGGAGACTAAACAAAAATCTAGTTA
This sequence comes from Brassica oleracea var. oleracea, assembly GCF_000695525.1. Taxonomy (NCBI): domain Eukaryota; kingdom Viridiplantae; phylum Streptophyta; class Magnoliopsida; order Brassicales; family Brassicaceae; genus Brassica; species Brassica oleracea. The sequence continues at coordinate 23,897,608 of NC_027752.1, forward strand.
CATGGAGAGTTTGAAAATGAGTTTGGGTTACGATAAGTTGCTTACAGTTAAGCCTATTGGGAGAAATGGAGGCTTGGATATTATGTGGAAAAAGAGTTATGTTGTTGATATCCTGACAAGTGATGACAGGATAATTGATCTAAGAGTTACTATGGGATCTTTATCCTTCTATCCCACGTGCGTCTATGGAGATCCAGTGAGGGGGAGGAGGAAACTAGTTTGGGATCGTCTCCTGAGTATTGGCATACAAAGAGACGAGGCATGGATGTTGATCGGGGACTCTAATGAGCTAAGGAGCAATGATGAAAAGCTAGGTGGAGCCATCAAAGAAGAAAGTACTTTCTGGGACTTCAGAAATATGGCTGATACGTGTAAAATCAAGGAACCCACAAGCCATGGTAACTTCTCGTCATGGACAGGCTGGAGGGACAAAGTTTGGGTCCAGTGCAGACTCGACAGGAGCTTTGGAAGTGATGCTTGGTTTCGCTTGTTTCCAAGATCCAAAGCAGAGTACATGGACATGAGAGTATCAGATCATAAGCCCATTCGCTTGAACTTCGCTCTGGAAGTAGAGGAGAAACACAAAGGCAGATTCTTCTTCGACAAAAGGCTGTACGGGAAGAAAGGGGTTGAGGAAGCTATAGCTCGATGCTGGAGTGTTGATTCTGAGAACTTAGAGGCTAGCATTATGGACTGCATCGCAAGATGTAGAACGGAGTTGGCAAAATTGAAAAGGACTGAAAATCTCAACTCCAAAACCAGGATCGACCAACTGAAAATGGACCTGGAAAAGGAGATAGCTAAGCAGTTTCCGAGTGCTCAGAGGATGAGGACTTTAAAATATAACCTCTCAGTGGCTCTGAATGAAGAAGAAAGATTCTGGAGGCAACGTAGCAGGGTGGAATGGCTCAGAGAAGGTGATAGAAATACTGCTTTTTTCACAATACAGTACGAGGAAGAAGACTCAAGAACAAAGTCTTAATGCTAAGAGACTTATCCGGACAGGAACACTACTCAGAGGGTTCTAAAGGCAACATAGCAGTGGAGTTCTACAGAGACCTCTTTATGAGCACCAACCCGATAGATATGGAAGCCTTGTTCTCAGGGTTCCCGGTTAAGGTCACTTCAACTATGAACGAGATCCTAACAAGATCAGTGACTTTAGAAGATATCAGAAAAGCTGCCTTTGGAGTGAAAGGGAGCAGCGCCCCTGGAGAAGATGGATTAACAGGCTGCTTCTACCAACAGTATTGGCACATAGTTGGTCTTAGAATCGTCCAAGCAGTGCAGCGCTTCTTCCTTACATCAGTGATGCCGGATGGATGGAACCACACGCAGTTGAGTCTGATACCAAAGGTCCCCAATACAGCTGAAATGAAAGATATGAGACCTATTAGTCTATGTTCTGTTCAGTATAAAATCATCTCGAGAATTCTATGTGACAGATTGAAACAAGTCCTTCTAGACATTGTCTCTGATACACAAGGAGCCTTTGTTGCAGGCAGATTAATCACAGATAACATCATTGTGGCTCATGAGATGGTTCATGGCCTAAGAACGAACAAGAAGGTTGGTGAGACTTCAATGGCCATTAAAAATGATATGTCCAAGGCTTATGACAGGGTAGAGTGGAACTTTGTGGAGATTCTACTAGAGAAAATGGGCTTTGCAAGAACTTGGATCAGATGGGTTATGCTGTGTATCAACTCGGTTATTTATGTTGTCCTTCTCAACGGCTGCTCACATAGCTTCATTAGACCGGAGAGAGGTCTGAGGCAGGGAGACCCTCTCTCTCCTTTCCTGTTCATACTCTGTGCGGAGGCTCTGGTCAATGTCCTTAATCAAGCGGAAGCTCATGAGAAGCTCCACGGTATTAAGATGGCGTCAAAGTGTCCACTAGTTCATCATCTGCTGTTTGCCGATGACAGCTTACTAATGTGTGAAGCCACAGTCTTGGAGAGTGAAGAGATCATGAGTTGCTTAAAACTGTATGGAGAAGCCTCTGGTCAAGTGATCAACACAGCAAAGTCGTCTATTATTTTTGGTGCAGAGATCTGTGATCAGACAAAGGCTGACATAAAAGAATCTTTAGGCATAGCTCAAGAAGGCGGAGAGGGGTCCTACCTTGGGTTACCAGAATGCTTTAAAGGTTCTAAGAAAGACTTACTCAACTTCATTAAGGAGAAGTTGGAAGGAAAGTTACAGGGATGGTACACAAAGACGTTATCTATGGGCGCCAAGGAAGTACTAATCAAATATGTTGCTCTTGCTCTTCATATATATGCAATGTCTGTTTTCCAACTCCCTAAGGATCTATGTGCTAGACTCACAAGTACCATAGTGGAGTAGTGGGGACAAGAAGAGGAAGATACCTTGGGTCGCTTGGCAACGGCTTTGCAAGCCAAAAGATCAAGGAGGGATGGGCTTTCATGATATTGGTCGATTCAACCAAGCCTTGCTTGGCAAGCAATCCTGGAGGATATGGAGTCGACCTGAGTCCCTGGTGGCAAGGGTTCTACAGGGAAGGTATTTCGCTAGAAGCTCTTTCCTTGACTGCGGTACGGGTACAAGACCCTCTTTTGCTTGGCGCAGCATCATTCATGGTCGGGAATTATTGAAGAAAGGTCTGTGTAGACACATTGGCAATGGAACCCAATCAAATGTATGGGCGGAGAACTGGATCGTTGATGTTGTTCCGCGTCCTCCTATGTACCGTGCTTATAGTGACGTTAACTTGGCGCTGAAGGTATCTGACTTACTTCTTAACGGTACTACAAATTGGAACAGAGACTTGGTCTTTGATACCTTTTCTCCGGAGGATGCTGAGCGTATCATGCTCATGAAATCAGATTTGTCTAAAGAGGACTCTATCAGATGGAGTTTCACAAAGGACGGTACTTATAGCACCCGCAGTGGTTTTCAGTTCACAGACGCCTTGCTGGAATTCCAGAGTCAGAATAATCTATCTTTGCCACCCATTGAGAAAAAATTATGGAGTAGCATATGGAAAGTCAAATCTCCTCCCAAGATCAAACATTTCATATGGAGGTCTTTAACTGTTGCTCTAGCAGTTAAAGAAAGGCTCCAAACCCGAGGAATCCCAATTGATGCTACCTGCCTCGGCTGTGATGCTGCTAGCGAGTCCATATGCCATCTACTGTTCCACTGTGATAAAGCTCGTCAGACTTGGGAACTGTCAAATGTCCCTCTCCCTCCTGCAAGATTTTCAAGGAACTCAGTATTTCTGAATATGTTCCACCTCATCTCTGTCATGAACAACAACAGACTAGAGCAGAAGATCCGTCAGGCTATACCTTGGCTCCTATGGCAGATATGGAAGGCTAGAAACTCTCACACTTTCAAAGCCACTGTAGTACCGCCGAGGCAAATAGTTACTTTGGCCTTTGATGAAGCAGAGATTTGGATCGCAGCTAACTCTCCCCAGGCTGAAACATAACAAATTTCAAGTGCCAAAGCTTGGAGTAAACCGCCAGTGGGTGCTTTCAAATGCAACTTGGGCACCTCCTGGATCAATGCGCAAAGCAAATGTGGTGTGTCATCGATCCTCAGAGACTCACAAGGCAATACTATCTCACATAGCAGGAGATCGTTCTCGGCAGTAAGGTCCAAACATGAAGCTAGCTTAAGAGCATTATTCTGGGCAGTTGAGAGCATGAAAAACATGAGGCAGAATAACATTATCTTTGAAGCTTCTGCTGGAGAGATAAGAGAAGTTTTGTTATCTCCAAGACCTTCCCCAGACCTCAACTGGATCGTTGTCCAGATAAACGCCCAGCTGGAACATATTGAGTTCTGGAGACTGGACCATGTTGTGGAGGAACGCAATGAGGCTGCGAACCTGATTGCGAAGTCGGTTACAACAGGGCGCAGGTACCAGTCTTACATTGCCTCTCAAGGCCCGGCTTGGTTCCAATCCATGCTCATACTTGAAGGTCAAAGCCAATAAGATCAAGACTTTGGTTATTACCGAGAGTGTGCAGCAGCTGAACTCTATGGTTCTGTCATCAATCTTCCCCTACTTTTCTCTTTCTGATGCCTAGTGGCATCCTTTATATTTGTCTCTTTTCTGCTTTGGTGCTGGTTTTCTTTATGCTATCCGCTTATGGATCCAAAACACAAGATGTTATGGTTATTTTCAGTGTTAAAAAAACTTATTAAAATAAATTAAACAACCACATTAATCATATAATATAAAGTTAGATTATCCTTATATGTTATACTTTGAATTTTAAAAACGACTATAAATTAATAAAACTGTTAAAATTCTCAAATCAAATTTTTCGTGAACCATGGTTTATAATTTTGTTATGACAAGATATCTCATCCCCTATATATTAATTGAGAAACATTATAACTTCTTTTTGTAGTCACATGTCATCACTAGGATGATTCTTAGAATCAATAAAGAAATAAGTTGGTCCATCTAATTATATAATAAGTTTTTTATTAAACTAACTATAAATTCATTATTAATGTTCTTTATTATTTCCTTAAATAAAAGTTACGGAATTGCATAATGTGGCTAAAGTATATATGACAATTAATAATTTTGAATAATAAAGATTTGATAAAATTAGTGTATCTTCTATCATATTTGTTTAATTTTAAACTATTAAAATAAATTAAACAACAACAATAACCATATAATAAAAACTTAGATTTTTCTGTATATGTTATAATTTGAATTTTTAAAAACGACTATAAATTATTAATTTTTTGATCCATGGTATAAAATTGTTATGACAAAAAACAAATGATTACAAAATCATATAAGTAAAAATTCTAATTTAATTAATTAATAATATACATATAGTTTTAAATTAAACTATAAATCATATAAAATACATAAAAATTTTAATTTTGAAATTTACTTTGAACAGTTTTTTTGATAAAAGCTGTGAACGAACATTGACAACTTATTTTTTTAAAAATTATAAATTACTAAAAATATTAATCTCATAATGAAAATTTTGTTATCAATAATTTAAAGTTTTTGTTATAAAAGATACAAATGATCAAAAAGACCATATGAGTAGAAAGTATCATTTAATAGACATTAATATTAAAAATATACTATGTATGTTACATCATTTAAATTTAATTACATATCTTATCAAATAGAAAAAAATATTGTTTGGATTAATAAAATTGATTTATATGTTCGCACTAATTTAGTTATATATGCAATAGTTACTGACCTTTAATTATTCAATATATATTTATTATTTCATAATATGTAAAACATATAATACATAAATAATTTATATATATAATGTTCATTTCGCGCAAGGCGCGAATCTTAACCTAGTATATATATTAAAAGAGAAACATTACAACATTTGAGGTAGTCATGTGTCATCACCACAATGATTCTTAGAATCTCTAGAGAAATAAATTGGTGCATCTAAATATATAATAAGTTTTTGGATTTTTAACTTTAAAACCCCTCAACTAAGTTTGTTTTGGGTAAAAACCCACAAACTAAGTATTTAACGAAAAAACCCTCAAACTAACTTTATTTAATGAATTAAACCCTACCAGGTCATAATTACCATTACTACCGGTAAATCTTTAGTTTAGGAGTTTCTACATTAAGTAAACATAGTCGAGGGTTTTACTATTAAAAATCTAAAAAAAAAAAATCAAAATTTTATAATATTATCTAAAAATTAGTTACTTAAATTTTCAAAATTAGCATTTTTAATTTTTTTTTGTAAATATATGAATTTGATGTGTTTTTAACATTAACGTTATATATGTATAAATTAAAAATGTAGAAAACCCAAAAATATAATAAAAATCATCTAAATATTTACCTGTAATAAAATTACTAAAATATTAAAATGTAAAAAATAAGAAAAAATAATAAAAAATAAAAAAAATTATATCTTTTCTAATAAAAATGTAATAATAAATACGTAGATAATTTTTATTATATTTTCTGGGTTTTTACATTTTTAATTTATACATATATAATGTTTATGTTAAAAACAAATCAAACTCATATATTTTAAAATAAAGTTAAAAATGCTAATTTTGAAAATTTAAGTTACTAACTTTTAGATAATATTATAAAATTTTGATTTTTTTTTATTTTTTATTTATTTTAATGGTAAAACCCCTCAACTATGTTTACTTAATGTAGAAACCTCTAAACAAAAGATCTACCGCTAGTAATGATAATTATGACCTAATAGGGTTTAATTCATTAAATAAAATTAGTTTGAGGGTTTTTTCGTTAAATACTTAGTTTGAGGGTTTTTATCCAAAACAAACTTAGTTGAGGGGTTTTAACGTTAAAAATCCTAAGTTTTTTATTAAACTAAGCATAAATTAACTACTATTGTTCTTCATTCTTTCCATAAATAAAAATTACGGAATTGCCTAATGTGGATAAAATATATACAACAATTAATGATTTTGGATAATAAAGATTTGATAAAAATTAGTGTATTCTCTATCATTTTTTCAATTTTAACTTATTAAAATATATTAAACAAGCACATTAATCATATAATATAAAGTTAGATTTTCTGTATATGTTATACTTTGAATTTTTTAAAACGACTATAGATTACTAAAACTGTTAAAATTATCACATTAAAAATTCCGTGAACCATGGTTTAAAATTTTGTCATGACAAGATATCCCCTATATATTAAAAGAGAAACATTACAACAATTGAGGTAGCCATGTGTGATTCTTAGAATCTCTAAAGAAATAGGTTTATCCATATAAATATATAATAATCTTTTTATTAAATTAAGCATAAATTAATTATTAATCTTCTTCATTCTTTCCATAAATAAAAATTACAAAATTACCTAATGTTGATAAAGTATATACGACACTTAATGATTTTGGATAATAAAGATTTGATAAAAATTAGTGTATCCTCTATCATTTTTCAATTTTAACTTATTAAAATAAATTAAACAACCATATTAACCATATAATATAAAGTTAGATTTTCTGTAGATGTTATACTTTGAATTTTTTAAAATGACTATAAATTACTAAAACTGTTAAAATTTTTACATTAAAATTTTTGTGAACCATGGTTTAAATTTTTTGTTATGACAAGATACAAATGATTACAAAATCATATAAGTATGAAGACTCATTTAAAAAGAATTAAGATTAAAATATATATATATATATATGTATATATTAATATCGTTTAAATTTACTATATACAATATAAAATATAAAATACATAAATATTTTAATTCTGAAGATTTTTTTGATAAAATTTTTGAACAAATATTGACAACTTAATAGTTAAATTTTAAATTTTGCATTGACTTTTTTTAAAAATTATAAATTACAAAACAATTAAACATCACACAATGAAAAATTTTGTCATCACTGATTCAAAATTTTTGTTATAAGAAGATACAAATGATCAAAAAATAATATGAGTAAAAAAAATATTTAATAAATATTAATATTAAAAATATACTATATATCAATATTAATATCGTTTAAATTTAATTATAGATCATATAATATAAAAAGTGTTTGTTTGGATTAATAAAATTTATTTATATGTTATCATCAATTTGATAATATACGCAATAATTACTGAATTTTTAATATTTAATATATATTTATTATTTCATAATATATAAAAAATATATAATACATAAAATAATGTATATATACTATTCATCCCGCGAAAGGCACAGATCTTAAATTAGTTAATTTATTATTTTAGTAGGACCATGTGTTTATATTTTCGAATGAACTAAAAGAGCACATTAAAAGCGATGGCTATGGCGAACTAGGGTCTCATGTTTTTTCGACGATGGGATCCGGGTAATCAGAGGAAGATTCGGAGGCGAGCAAAACTCTATCACAATGACAAGATCGGGAAGATATGGAATCGAAGAAGAAATTGGGCAAATAGGATTCTTTTGGATTCGCGAAAGACTCTGTGGGCCAGAGACAAGATCAGGATCAGAAGGACTAGAACATCAATAGGATATTCGAAACGGATACAGAATCCAGAGGATCAATCACAACACTATCGTGGCATGATCTTCGTTATCATCAAAATGAGATCTTTGTCAATTGATAATGTGATTCGGGGAAATAGGATACGATCTGCTCTTCTTGATTGGCAAACATGGATGTTGCATATGTTTGATAAGGAAGCTTGGGAAAGATTTATTGGGTTAATGAATATGGAAAAGAGAGCTGGTGCAAGTAAGCAATTGTTTTCTGCAACTGTAGGAGGAAACACAAAGAAGAGGTTTGTCCACCCCTTCATCTCTCCTCGCAAACGTACAACAGCTAAGCGATGGGTGCTCTTTGTTTTTGCGGTCTCTATTGTTTTAATAAGATCTTTGAGCACACTTGGTTTTATTTTCATATTCTCTTTGTTTCTGGTTGTTCAATTCAAGTGGGCTAAGTTTCCACGAAAGGTTAAGTATTGGAATAAAAGATTTTGTTTAGGTTATTGCTATGGGTTCATCATCTGGAAAAAAATCTTTAGTTATTGGTTTATATTCTTTTTTACAGTTCTATGTTGGTCTTTGGCCAAGGGTTGGGGTACGGGTGAAAAGTCTGGAATTATGTGGTTGATTTGGTTCTCATTGACGCTTGGGATCGACTTTATTGGTCTCTTCACGTTTGGGCATACTCTTGGCTTGGTCTCATTAAACCAAGTGCAGAGAATATATGGAGCCATGAAGGTCATCAGGTTTGTTTCATTGGTGATGCTGTACGATGAGAGAGTTTGCGTAAGAGCTACGGTGTTTCATTATTTGAGTTTATCTCGAGTCCCCTTATCAGAGGAGAGATCAATGTATGCTATGTTACTGATTTTTTTGGATAGAGGAAACAGTTTAAGAGATGGGGTACAAGTGAGAGCTAACCATAAATTTGGGTTTCGAGATAGTACGTATAATGGTTTGATAGGCATTTCGTATGTACGTATTATGATGATTGGAAAAAGGAATAATGGTTTTCAATGGTGTAATGGTGTTCCTCATGGGATTGATCTTACCTCTCACAGGACTGATTGTGATTTTACTGGTTTTAGGAACCTTGAGATTCTAAGATTGCTGGGTATCATCACACCCCAATTTTCCGGCTCGGTAGAGCAATACAAGCAGGTTTATATATGAAAATATTAAGTTGGAATTGCAGAGGTCTTGGAAGTCATTGGACAATAAGTTATCTTAGGGAAACATGTCATAAACATAAACCAGACTTTTTGTTTTTATCAGAAACGAAACAAGAGTTTGGATTCGTACAAGGGTTTCAATCGCATTTTGGTTATGATATTCTTATTACGGTAGATCCAATTGGGAGAAGTGGCGGTTTAGCCCTTTTTTATAATAATGAATATCAAGTTAAAATATTATATTCTAGCAATAGAATGATAGATGTCGAGGCGGTGGCCAAAGGGAAACAAGTATTCCTTACTTTTGTATATGGAGAGCCGGATCAAAGTTTAAGAGAACATGTATGGGAAAGGTTAACCCGATATGGTTTAGCTCGATCGGAGCCCTGGTTTATTATAGGAGATCTAAACGAAATTACCGGGAATCACAAAAAAGATGGGGGATCTCTAAGATGTGCGACGTCCTTTATTCCTTTCAACAATATGATAAGGAATAGTGGACTATTAGAATTTTCGGCTCGTGGTAATAAAATGTCATGGCAGGGACGGAGAGGTAAAGGAAAAGGAGCTGTAACGGTTAGATGTCGACTGGATAGAGCTTTGGCTAATGAGGAATGGCATACACTCTTTTCATTTTCTTATACAGAATATTTGAGGATGGTGGGATCGGATCATCGACCGGTGATTGCCTTTCTGGAAGATAAATTATTAAGAAAAAGAAGAGGTCAATTCAGGTTTGATAAGCGGTGGATAGGTCAGGAGGGGCTTATGGAATCAATTGTGTCAGGTTGGACAGAAAATCAGGAGGGCCAACCAGGGGATTTTATTACTAAAATAAATAATTGTCGACATGAAATATCTTCATGGCGGAAAGACAATCAACCTTATGGGAAGGAAAAAATTCAGAATCTCCAACAAGCTTTGGAAGATGTACAAACAGATAACAATAGAACCCAAGAGGATATTCTTGAGATTTCCAGGAAATTACAGGAGGCCTACAAGGATGAGGAGGAGTATTGGCATCAGAAGAACCGAAATATGTGGTCCTCATTCGGGAATCTGAATACCAAGTTTTATCATGCTCTGACAAAGCAAAGGCAGATTAGAAATAAAATAGTGGGTCTCCATGATGAAGCGGGTAATTGGATCACAGATGAAAACGGTGTTGAGAAGGTGGCGGTAGATTATTTTGATGGTTTGTTTAATTCCACTAATCCTACGGAATTTGATAGTTTCCTGGAGGAGATAGGATCATCAATTTCTCCTCAGATGAATCAAAGGCTATTGNCATATGATCGGATAGAGTGGAATTTTATTGAGGCTCTCCTTCAAAAAATGGGTTTTGATCCTCATTGGATTAAATTAATGCGAGAGTGTGTCTCTTCGGTTCAATATAGGGTGCTTCTCAATGGACAGCCACGAGGTCTAATTATTCCCCAGCGGGGATTACGTCAAGGCGATCCTTTATCCCCTTACTTATTTATCATGTGTACGGAGGCGTTAATTTCAAATATTAAAAAGGCGGAGCGGATGAAACAATTAACCGGTATGAAAGTGGCAAGAGCTTGCCCCGCAATCTCTCATTTGTTATTCGCAGATGATAGTTTGTTCTTTTGTAAGGCAAACAAGGAAGAGTGTCAAACTATACTCAGGATTCTAAAGGAATATGAGACTGTCTCTGGACAACAGATTAATTTCCAGAAATCCTCAATTCAATTTGGACATAAGATTGATGAAGATAGTCGTCAAGAATTAAGGGATATCTTGGGAATTCAGAATTTAGGTGGAATGAGATCTTATTTAGGCCTGCCCGAAAGCCTAGGAGGTTCTAAGGTACAAGTGTTTGGCTTCGTACAAGAACGGCTGAATAGTAGGGTTAATGGATGGACCTTTCGATTTTTTACCAAGGGTGGAAAGGAGGTGATTATTAAATCAGTGATTACGGTTTTGCCAAACCATGTGATGTCTGTGTACCGGTTGCCGAAAGCTACAGTGAAGAAGCTCACAGGTGCAGTTGCCCAATTTTGGTGGAGTCCAGGAGGCAATACAAGAGGTATGCATTGGAAATCATGGGATAAAGTGTGTGCCCATAAAGACAATGGTGGGTTGGGTTTTAAGGATTTGACTGATTTTAATACGGCAGTGCTTGGGAAGCAGTTGTGGCGGCTGATCGAGAAGCCAAATTCTCTTTTTTCTCGAGTTTTCAAAGGACGGTATTACAGGAATTCTTCACCCCTGGAACCAATTCGCTCATATTCCCCGTCATATGGCTGGAGGAGTACTATTTCTGCTAGATCTCTGGTTTGTAAAGGACTAATTAAAAGGGTTGGAACAGGGTCATCTATTTCAGTATGGAATGACCTTGGCTCCCATCCACTCGCCCGAGACCGGCTAACAAAAACTTGCATAATAATTACCCGGACCTCACAGTGGATTCTCTCATTAATCCAGAATCCCGCACATGGAATGTACAGGCAATTAGGAACTTGGTGGATCCACAAGATGCAAAAATAATTGAGAGTATACCGTTGAGTAGAAATCAGTTGGCAGATAGGAATGGATGACATTTCACCAAGAATGGAAAATATACGGTACAATCAGGGTATCAGGTAGAAAGGATTTATCATGACAAGGAGAGACCACCTGATTTTTATGGCCCTAATGTGAATATCCTCAAAGCATTTTGTTGGAAGGTGAGGTGCCCTCCGAATCTAAAGCACTTTTTATGGCAGTTGTTGTATGGCTGTATAGCGGTAACGAAAAATCTAAAAGCACGAGGGATACAAGGAGACACCTGCTGTGCCAGGTGCGGGGATCCGGAGGAATCAATAAACCATGTGTTTTTTGAATGTCCTCCAGCACGTCAAGTGTGGGCACTATCCAAGATTCCATCAAATCCAAACATCTTTTTGCTAATATGGACCATCTATTTTGGAGAATTAATCCAAAAATGGAGGATCATCAGTTTGCATGGATATTATGGTATATTTGGAAGGGTCGTAACAACAAAGTGTTCAGTAACCTTGACACTGATCCAAGAGACACGCTGCGACTGGCAGAAGTTGAATCAACACTGTGGGCTGAGGCACAGGTTATTTATAATCATAGGTTGGTACAAGAAGTACAGGTAAGGCCTGATGTAGGGACTATAGGAAGATGGTGCTTCACGGACGGTTCTTGGAAAGATAAAGATCTATTTTCAGGACAAGGATGGCTTAGTACGTTACCAGGGTTTGATAGCTTATTGGGGGCACGGAATGTAAGGGCATCCCTCTCACCTCTTCATTCGGAGATGGATGCATTAATTTGGGCAATGGAATGTATGCGAAATTTAAGGCAGTTTCAGGTTACGTTTGCAACGGATTGTTCTCAACTGGTGAAGATGGTTTCGGAACCAGAGGAATGGCCAGCATTTGAAAGCTACCTGGAAGATATCAAGCTTCTGCGACAAAGTTTTGTCAGCTCAGAAATCGTTCATGTTCCTAGGACGGAGAACAAAAGGGCGGATAGCTTGGCACGTAGTGCTCGGCAACAATCGTCTTTCGTCGTGCACATGGATGCAGATTTACCACCTTGGTTTACAGAGTTTACATGAGTCTGTAAATGTTTGCTGTCAAAAAAAAAAAAAAAACTAAAAGAGCACATTAACTTGTTTTAGATGCCTGATACAGATCAATTAGTATCAAACTATTGATTGTTGAGAGCAATCAACAAAAAGCATTGAATTTTATAATGAAAAGTATCGTGAATACAATCAAAGTCCCATATTGAAAATTTTGACAAATAATGTTTATTGTATAAAAAAATGTTTAATTTTGATTAATAAAAGATCTTTTGAAAAGGAGCGCAACAACAAAATATATGCGGGTTTTGTTAAATAGACCCAAAATAGACAGTTTCGTACTAATTGATTTTGGAAGAGTTAGACATGAGATTGAAAATCTCGACAATTGTATAAGAGCCGGGACGACAAAAAACATGCAAAAAGACCAAAATACTTTTCAAGTTGAGGTTGATGATCATCTGGGAAGCGGGGGTATGTGGCAAAGAAAAGTCAAAAAGATCTTGGATGTTTGGTAGTGGGAAAAGCGCTGCCAAGGTCACCTTACAAATAAAGATACCAGAGACCTGTGTCAAAAGTTTCTCACTAACGAGAATAAAGAAAATTAATTAGATAATTCCGATGGCTGCAAGGATTAGGTGGTGATGTCATAATGGTGCTGCAAAGGTTAACTGAATAACCCTAATGGTTTAGTAAGAGTTGGTGAACACTTGTTGGTAACTATGACTGTAAAAAAATGTGTGTCAAGTTTTGCTAGGTTGGATGTCAAGGGTTTGTGTGGTACTTTACTTGAGAGAAAGATTGTTGTGAATGCAATCAAAGTATCACATTAGAAATCTAAACAAATAATATCTAATACATAAAAAAATATCCAGCTCTGGTTAGTACAATGTCTTTTTGGAAAGGACTCAAGAACATGGACTTTGCTAATCAGATCCTAAATAGACAAATATCATACTTACTAATTGGTTTTGGAAGAGTTAGGCATGGCTTACAAAAAATCTAATAAAATGTGTTAAATAATAATTTGTATATAAAAATGATAACCACGTAACTTTTACATCAAAAAAGAACATGATAGATTAAATAATTTGTTAGTGAACAATTTTGTAAGAACATATGTTTTGGTATATAACATATACTTTTTATCTTTTTTTTTTTGTCGAACTTTTACTCAAAATCGAAAGATAAACGAGGTACACGAAAAATCCCAAATACAACAACATTTTTTTTGTCCATTCCTCACACTATTAAAAAGATAAGGTTTGTTTGTTAACACATGTGGAGATATATCAATAGTGACATAGACATGTGGTCTTCATGCGTTGCTTGCAGAGCATCACACCGAAATTGTCATCGTTAATTTCTCCGGCCTACGACTACTCTCACTGTTTCAAGACTTCATCCTTCGTCAAGATAAATCTTGCCTTTTTCTGGGAGACTAGAAATTTATTCAACTTTGTGTAACTCAAGCGATCTCTTTTCTTCATCCAAATTCTGCAAATCAATATGCAATTATTGGAACGATTAGAACAAGTAGAAACTGAAAATCTGACGATCTGATTTTTTATAGGACGTTTTCATCCGAAACACCAACCCTACTAAAATCAACCCCATATTAATCAAATAATTTCAACAATCTATTCCTCCTTCACACAAGTTTTTTTTTTTTTTTTGAAAACGGGCTTCCTTCACACAAGTTACTTGACTCCAAAGCCATTCTGTCAGCCATACACTAAAAACAGTAAAATTCTCACTTGACTGAATAAGAGAATAGACAAGAACCAGAAAATACATATGATTTCAAAACCATTAGGATTTAAGTTAAACCAAAAGGAGCGTGAGAAAACAAAAGCCCGATCAAAGACCGAAAAGGCTAATCTGAAACAGAAGGATAAGTCCGCTAATGATATCACTCAAATTATTCTAAGGAGTGATTTACTCTCTCGAATAAGAGGTTCAATTGTAGTACTTAGGGATCAAATCCACAAGGAGTTAGGACACACAATAGATCTAAACAGTTTGTGATTAAGCTAGGTAAGTAATGAAAACAGTAGATTGCAAGTAACCAAACAAGGCAGTTGTTCAGTTGATTGGTTTGAGGTTTTGTAAATAGTTATTATAAAGCATTAGATCTAGGGTTTCTATACAGGTAATTGAGATTATAGTTATCAATCCTAGAACTCGACTTCTATTGTAAAGATATCTAGCTTTCGCATGTGATTCTTATGTATTGACTAAGTCCAATATCTCAGCTGTCGCTTGTTGATACGGATCGAACATCGATCGATGTTATGGTAGGAACATCGATCGATGTTATCTTAGACAGGCGTTAGCGAGTTGATCGATAGGTTCACTAGTATTGTCTAAATCAGCTTTCACTTGTTTCTAGCAATACTAGCTCAAAGGAATTAGTTCTGGTGCATAACCTACCGTCGTAGTTGTCCACAATCCTAAGTTCAAGGTTCTAGTTAGCTACTCTAGAACACATGCATTAACCACAATTCTTTGAAGGATATTTATCCCCTTAGCAATTATATATTTTTGGCTAATCTCTCTTTTTTTTTTTGTCACTTGCTAATCTCTCTTAACCTATTTGAACCTAATTCTAACAAGCGAATTACTGAGACATAGCAAAACAATTCATAAGCATAAACTGAATAAAATGCATAAATAGAATAGAGTTAGAAATATTGGAGTTCCAATACAAATCTCTAAAGGAGTCTTGAATCTTCTCTCCAAATCTACTAAAAACCCTAAGTATTGTTTGATGTGAAAAGTAGAAAGTAAGAAAGCGTGTGTTGCCTAGAACAATAGCAGAGTACATAAAAATTAGGTTAAAAGTGGCCAGGGGTTATTCTGTAAATATATCGTGACTTGGGATTTAAGTCGGCTGAAAACCTAGTCGGGTCTTGCGCGTTTTGCTGTCGATCGGCGGCACAGTATGTGCGTCGATCGATGTTTTGTCTCTGAATGTCAACCTTCGGACTGGTTTGATGGTCAACTACGGGTTTTTCTCATTTTATCTCCAAAATGCACCAAAATCACCACTTTCCTTCAAAACACTCACGAACCTTTAAATATACTAAAAAGACTCCAAAACATAATAAATAGTTCCTAAAACACTTATATACTATGGCTAAAAATGAATAAAATCCATGGTATATCAACTCCCCCAGACTTACCCTTTTGCTTGTCATCAAGCAAAACAAAGAGCAGTCTTTATGAAAGAGGTTTGAAAACAGCAGAGATTCAAACAATTCAAGAACTCACTATCATCACCTCTACAATATTGCAAGCCACATCAAATCAATTCTAACTTTAGAGATATTTTATATACCATATATCCTAGCGTAGCAACCAAATCCATCTAACCATCAACTTAGCTAATACTGTATGACTATCCCCTCTACTGATCTCATTTAATATATATATAAAAATTGCAGCTTTACCTTGAGAGTATCGATCAAAAGACACATGGACTCTTACTCAAGCAAGTTTCTGAACACACAAGTAGTCTTATCTGATCTCTTTCTTCTCTCTTTCTCTCTTCTCTAAATCTCAATTCCAATGAACAATGATGCTGATACACTGATACAGTCCATCTTTATTCATCTTTTTTTCGATTTTCTCTTTTATTTTTCTCTTTTATTTTTTTGACAAAGTGTAGGCGAATAATGGGGTCACAGGAGACACTCCTACCCTCGCTTCCAACGATGTGTGATCATTCTATTAGAGTAGAATAATGGGGTCGCAAGAGACACTCCTACCCCTCTAAACCGCATAAAATCATTTCAATCTTTTTATACTTATAGATGCCGAAGAGAGAGAGGGAGAAGGGAATCAGAAATACACAGACTTTTACCTTCTAGACTTGCAGGAGGAATCTGATCTAATGTATACCAAGCTTCAAGACAAGCAGATTAAGCTCAGTTAGGTTGGAGGTAAGCTTTGGTTCTTTCAAACATTCTCAGCAAGTGTAGATAATTGGTAGGTGACCCACTTTGGTATCTCTAATACACTCTGCAGTCAATAAATCTAAGAGTGGTTCTAGAGAGTGATTAGATAATAAGTGAAATTGAAAAAGTTCATCATCCCCTTCTTGACTCAATAAAAACTTTTTTTTTAAACATTTTATAAAACTCAAAAATAAATAAATATCAGTAAACCTCTCTGTCGATCGACGGCTAGCTCATGGTGCCGATCGATATCTTTCATACGAAAGGGTTTGGGTGGATGAGGGTGCTTAGCGATGAACTCTTCATGGGTCATGATTCTCATTGTCTCACATGATGCAACTGACTCCGTATGAACCGTCGATCGATGTTGGACAGCAGGTATCGATCGGTGTTCATCTGACTCCATCGGTCGATGTTCCTCTCGGCGTCGGTCGACACCATGTGAACTTCCAAAACTCATAGAGCTCTCAACTTTGAAATCTCCCTCCTAAAGCTTCTCCTCCTTAACAACTTGCCAGAAATCATCCTCTATGATGGCATTCATGTGGTACTTCATTGCTTCATCTCATTTACCCTTGATGAAGGTCTCTTGCCTCTTAACAGCGTCTCATGTCTGAACCACTTGTGTCTCCAACTTCTTCACATGTGTATTCAAAGTTTCAAAGTTTGCATTCAGCTCAGTGTAGACAGAATCTATCTTCCCATTGACATTCACCATCAGCTTCTGTTGGCCCTCAAAATTTTTATCAATCATTGCTTCTATCTTGTTCTCTCGAGTCTGTGGTGGTACATTCTGATAGGAATAATTTCCATAGTTTATGTTGCTGCTGTTGTTGAAGTTGATGCTGTAGGGTTTCTGGAACTGTGAACTCTGGTTGAAGTTACTCCTCTGTCCATTGCCATAAGAGATTTTGTATCTATTCTGATTTCCAGACCTCTGATTCTGAAAACCAGTACCGCTGATGAAGTTCACATCCTCCTCCAAATCTCCGTCACTGTTGACTTCTGCAGCTTATACATCCTCTGCAAAGCTAAATAACTTCTTGAGAAGCTTGTGAACACTGCCCAACTTAGCCTTAACATCGTCCAACTCCTCCTTTCCTAGGGTGGCCGATTTTCTCCTTTTAAAATCAGTATTCTTGGTGCTATTGCTAGATGCCAAGTTCCTAATCAGTCTCACAGCCTCTTCTGGATTCCTAGTATTGAAATTTCCTTCACTAGCAGTGTTTTGAGCCATCTGATATGCCAACGCGATGCCTCTGAAGAAAGTGTTGAGCAGTTGTACTTCGTTGAATCCATGGTGTGGGCAGTCTCTCTGATAGGACTTGAATCTGATCCAGGAGCTTCTGAATGACTCTATAGGCTCATGTGTGAATGTATCAATCTTGCTCCTTAAGTCTTCAGCTCGTGACTCATCAAAGAAATTGCGCAGAAACGCATTCTTGATGTCAGCCCAGGATGTAACAGATCTTGGTGGTACTTGCTTAAGCCAGCACGAAGCTTCTCCAGACAATGAGTACTTGAAGAGCTTGCAAAAGAGATAGTCCTTAGGGACTCCATTGGCTTTAATGGCAGAAACCAGATTCTCGAACCGCTCCAGATGGTCCATAGGATGCTCGTGGGATAGACCATAGTATGGTGTCTATGCCACGAGTGTAAAGTATTAGGACTTCAGCTCGAAATCGTTCCTCTGGATAGCTGGAGGACGTATAGCAGATCTGTTGGCGTATTGATCTGGACGAATAGTATTGATCTGGACGATTGTAGTCAGCCAACGTTCTAGGTCGAGCAGCCTCATCTACAGCTTGAGCAGCTGCAGCATATCAGCATCTTGATCAGGAATTACAGCCCTCTGATCATCTAACCTCTGACATGCTGCATTACGCAGATGACCCTCCTGGTCATGCAAGTCTCCATTCTCAGCTCGCACTAAGATAAGGGTCGCAACCATGTCTAGCGAACGGGTGTCGATCGACGTTCTGACAGAAGTGTCGATCGGCCATAGCTCACAACTATCGGTCGATGGTCGGTAGGATCGATCGACGTTTGTAGAGAAGTGACAGTCGACAAACTGATGTTGTTGTCGATCAATGTGGATCTCTTTTCTGTGTGGTTCGTGCATTCCAAGAGTGCAGGGTCGGAGAATAATAGTGATTTTTCCTTGTTGGTTATGGTACTGCTGGGCATGCACCTAAAAGAATTCAATAAGAAATTTTTTATCAGTTTTCTTGAACAGTAGAAAACCTAGACTAAATCTAACTAGATAAGATCTAATGGCGATCAAAGCTCCCCGGCAACGGTGCCAAATTTGATATCACTCAAATTACCCTAAGGAGTGATTTACTCTCTCAAATAAGAGGTTCAACTGTAATACTTAGGGATCAAATTCACAAGGAGCTAGAGCACACAATAGATCTAAACAATTTGTGATTAAGCTAGGTAACTAATGAAAACAGTTGATTACAAGTAAGCGAACAAGACAGTTGTTCAGTCGATTGGTTTGAGGTTTTGTAAACAATTATTATAAAGCATTAGATCTAGGGTTTCTATTCAGGTAATTGAGATTATAGAGGTATAGAATACTTAGGTTGTCAATCCTAGAACTCGACTTCTATTGTAAATATTTCCAGCTTTCGCATGTGATTCTTATGTATTGACTAATTCCAATATCTCACCTGTTGTTAGTTGATACGGATCGAATGTTGTTGTTATGGTAAGAACGTCGATTGATGTTCTCTTAGACAGGCATTGGCGAGTTGATCGATAGGTTCACTAGTATTGTCTAAATCAGCTTCCGCTTGTTTCTAGCAATACTAGCTCAAAGGAATTAGTTCTGGTGCAGAACCTACCGTCGTAGTTGTCCACAATCCTAAGTTCAAGGTTCTAGTTAGCTATTCTAGAACACATGCATTAACCACAATTCTTTGAAGGATATTTATCACCTTAGCAATTCTATATTTTGGGCTAATCCCTCTTAACCTATTTGAACCCTAAATCTAGCAAGTGAATTACTCAGACATAGCAAAGCAATTCATAAGCATAAACTGAATAAAATGCATAAATAGAATAGAGTTAGAAATATTGGAGTTCCAATACAAATCTCTGAAGGAGTCATGGATATTCTCTCCAAATCTACTAAAAACCCTAAGTATTGTCTGCTGTGAAAAGTAGAAAGTAAGAAAGTGTGTTTTGCCTACAACAATAGCAGATCACATAAATATTAGGTTAAAAGCGGCCAGGGGTAATTCTGTAAATGTGTTGTGACTTGGGATTTAAGTCGGCTGAAAACCTAGTCGGGTCTTGCGTGCTTCGCTGTCGATCGACGGCGCAGGATGTGCGTCGACCGATGTTTGTCTTTGAATGTCGACCTTTGGACTAGTTTGATGGTCAGCTACGGGTTTCTCTCATTGTATCTCCAAAATGCACCAAAATTACCACTGTCCTCCAAAACACTCATGAACCTGTAAATATACTAAAAAGACTCCTAAAACACCTATAAACCATGGCTAAAAATGGATAAAATCAATGTTATATCAGCTAACCTGAAAACAGAATCCCAATACATTGGAGAATTTACAAACCAAAAAAGTATGATGAATCTCCCTCTCTCTATAAGATGGAGTTTAGAGAGGAGGAAGATAAAATATATAAGGTGTTACAAAAGTCAATTATTTATGTATTGTCTTCGAAGTGGAACCCATAAACATTAATGTTCACAGTCATATTTGTCGAATCTTCTCTCTATATAAAGTGATGTATTTCATTCACTTTGATACACATGAACAAGGGTAATAATAACTTCTTCTCTCTCATTTTTGTATTCTTCTTTTTCTCTTTTAGGGAAAACGACGTATCCACACCAGAACTATCAGATAGTAACAAATGTACAAAATCTTTCAACCTCTGTCAAATTGCACACCTTATAAGTATCACAACCTATTTTCACACACAATAAAAGTTCGAAATCCGTTTCCCCCTAAGATTTGAAGGACGAACTAACACCGATAAATAGCAGTTTAAAGTTGGTTAGTGTTCCCTAAACCCTAAACTTAACCAATGATTGACGTAACTAAACCATAACTACCCGATTAGAGAATATAAACAAGATTGAATCAACCTAATACAATTGGATCTAATAAACTTGACCCAAGACCCGACATAAGCCAATTTGAAACCCTAAAGACAAAAATCCCATGTCTCTCTCGCGAAGAATGTCTTTTCTCCTCCACGTCGTTGCTCCTCCGCTTGGCTTCAGTCAGGTAATTTCGACAATTCTCTGTCTCACTCTGTTGTTGAATCTCTCTCTCTCTCTCTCTCTCTCTCTCTCTCTCTCTCTCTCTATCCCTCTCTCTATCTCTCTCTCTATGTCGTTATTGTACGGTCTCTCTCTAGTACTATCTCTCTGTCTCTCTCTCTGGTATTGATTTTGTGTCTCTCTGTTTTGCAGAAATTGACAATGGAGTCATGGACTGATGTGAATGTTAAGTGGAATGATTTAACAGAGTTCGACCCGAGGACTCCCGATTCTCCTGATGTTGACTCTGATGGTGAAGATCGAAGAGAGCGTAACGACAATAACATTGAGAAAGAAGCCTTGAATTTTGTTGATGAACCTCCAGTGAAGCATAACTTGTATCCAGAGACAGATGATGATGAAGAGAGTGAAGAAACTCAAAGGACTATCTAGAAGCGCAATGATATTAGGTGAGGCAGTGGGGATTTGTATGTAGGGCAAGTGTTCATCAGTGTAATTGCTTTTAAGGAAGCAGTGCTCGACTATTTTCTGAAAACGGGTCAGAACATCAAGCAAAATCGATATGACAAGACAAAGATTACATTTGTATGTGAAGGAAAAGGTTTGTCTTGGCACATTTACTACTCATCCTCAAGAAAGTCTCCCAACAAGTGGCAGGTGAAGATATTGAAGAAGGATCATACGTGTGTTCCTACGGGTACTTGTGAGATGCTTAAAGTTCCACAAATAGCTCGCTTGTTTGTTGTCAAGATCATAGAAGAACCAAAGTATTTAATTCCCATGAAGATTGAGGATCTGGTTATGGAGAAATGGAAGCTCAGTATTACCAAGCCGCAATACCAACATGCTAGGAACAATGCCCTCAGATAGATTGAAAGAGAGTATGACGAGCAGTTTGGACGACTGAGGGATTACTACTCTGAGATAAGAAGCTCGAATGTTAATTCTTCTTTTGAGCTTAACTGCCTGAGAAATGATGATGCGATAGACGTTTTTTAACCGATTTTATGTCTGTTTTGACATTCCGAGGAGAAACTGGAAAGAAATGTGTAGGCCACAAATTGGAGTAGATGGTTGTTTCTTGAAGTCTAGGATGAGAGGGCAGCTGCTAGTGGCTTTGGGTCGTGATGCCGATAATGCCATTTACCCTATCGCATGGGCTGTGGTACAAGTAGAGAACAAAGACAATTTGGTTGTGTTCTGTGAGAAAAATCAAGGCTGATGTAGGACTAGACGAAGGAGACGGCTATGTTATGGTTTCAGATCGTCAAAAGGGATTGATTGCAGCTGTGAAGAGAACACTGCCGCGAATTGAGCATAGGATGTGTGTTAGACACATCTACGGTAACCTGAAATGAAGCCAAAGATTTGGAACCTTGGTTGGAGCTACAATGAAGCTGATTACAAAGCAAATCTCTTAGACATTGAGCGGTATGATCAAGATGTTTATGAAGAAGTGATGAAGGCAAATCCAGAGAAGTGGTGTAGGCATTCTAAAAGCTTGGACCTTGTTGTGAAGACGTGGAGAACAACTCAACTGAATCTCTTAACAACTCCAAAAGTAAAGCCTGAGACCAGCCCTTTGTACCTATGTTGGAGATAATACCTCGCTTGGTGATGGTTCATATAGCAAAAAGGGATGTCATTTGTACCAGACACAAAGGGATTTGCACACCGTATGTCATTAAGATGCTCAAGAGTTTGCATGAGAAAGCCTCCGAATGTACAGTTAGACGGTCTACCAAACAGACGTATGAATCTACTATTAATGGCTGTCAACATAGGCTGAGCTTGGAAAATAGAACTTGTAGTTGCAGGAGATGGGAGATTACAGATCTGGCCCATAGGACCGGAACCATCTATAATTGAACCTGAGATCCCAGATCAACCAGGCCGTAAGAAGGTGACTAAAGCGGATAAAAAGATAAAGAAAGGAGTCAATGAATCACCATCGAAGAAAAAAGAGAAGTTTTTGAAGGAGATCATGCACTGTGGGATATGTGGTGCTGTTAATAATAACTTCAGGTTCCATAAGAATCCGAAAAAGGTTTGTTTCTTTGTGTTCTTGGTTTTGTTGTTTATGATGTGTGATGACTGATGTGTTTATTGTGATGTGTTTTCAGCCTTTTGTGATTGGTTGAATCTTCTCAGCTTGAAGCCTCTCAAGGTGTTTGCACTCAAGCCATTCAACTTGAGAAGTGAATATGTGACGAAGAAAAGATGGATGTGAAGAGATGATCGATTTTTGTTGTTGTTTAATGACCTTCTTTGAAGGCTTTAGGCGCTTTTTTGAGGTTCTTGGAGCTTGTTTCTCGGCTTTAGATTCTTTTTGCACGATTGAGGACCTTGTTTCTCGGGTATTTGGACTACTTTAATGGCTTGTGGTTCTATTATTTTGGTGTGTTCAAGATATGCTTTAGACTCAATGTATGATATTTTAATGGCTTTGTTCATTCTTATGTATGCTTTTGAACTCTGATACCACTCAAATTACCCTAAGGAGTGATTTATACTCTCTCAAATAAGAGGTCGAGTTAGTGATCGAATTCACAGGGAGATAGGGAACCTAAGAAATCTAATATGATTTGTTAAGCTAGATGGTTTTAGAGATTTAAATGTAAATTGCAGTTTTATATGGAACAAATATTTGTTCAATAGATTGATTGAGGTTTTGGTGCTTAAAAAGTAAATAGTTAGACTTAGGGTTTTAATTCAGGAAACATGGGATTATAATCCTACAGATGCCTAATGATTTGCATGCATGATAATGTAAAGCTCAACTACATCAACATGTCCATCAGCGTTCGCAATGTTTGGACTTGTCTATTAACTAGATCTAATGATCTCAACTATCATATGTCGATCAATAGAAAGTGTTGATCGATGATCCTATAGGGATATCGATCGATACACCTTTCACTCCGTCGATCGATTATTCAATAATGATATCGATCGACGCGCTTCTAGTTAAGCTTTATGCGCGGGTTGAATGAATGCTTACTAAGCTCACTAGATCATCTCTCGCCTTGCTCATAGCAAGAAACTTAGCTCAGTTAGAATGTTTTCAGGATGAGAATGAAGCTCTCGCTTTTATCTATCAATCCTAGGGCA
>NC_027752.1:23922328-23943438 GCF_000695525.1 Brassica oleracea var. oleracea
CAAATTCATCTAGCCAACAACTTAGCAAATCTTGTCTGACATTCCTCTATACCAACCTCATTTCTTAGCATAAATAAAAGTGTAAGTTTTACTTTGGGGGTATCGATTACAGGATGCAAGGACTTTCAAACAAGTATCTGGACTTGCAGGTAAACATTAGTTCATATCCTCTCTCTCTGCTAATTTTCTCTCTTAGTCAAAATCTGCTTATTTAGCAAGATCATTGACCAAGATTGGACAGATTTCAATGAATTAAGCCTAATGGTGGTTGCCACCAAGTCCTGTTCACTTCTTTTTGACCTATAACCTAGGATTATTTGTGAAGCAAGCCTTAATGTTTGTAGCCACCAAGTCTTGTTCTAATCCTTTACCTATAGAATTCTTATGAAGCAAGCCTTAATGGTTGTAGCCACCAAGTCCTGTTCGAATTCCTTCCTAATAAATCTCTAATAAATATATATAATAGTAATAATTTTATTTTTTTTATCTATCTATCTATAATTTTGAAAATAGAGAGAGAAAGGGTGATTAATCTATCTACACAAGGCTTTACCTTCCAGACTTGTTTGAAGAATCTGATCTCGTGCATACCAAGCCCCAAGACAAGCAGTTGTGTCAAGTTTAGTGTTGGAGGTCAGCTTTGGTTCCTTCAAACAATCTCAGCAAGTGTGAATAGTTGACAGGTTGATCCACTTTAGTATCTTTAGTACTATCTGCAATCATTAAATCTAGAATGATGCTAAAGAGTGGTTAGATAACAAGCAAAATCTATAAGTTCACTATCCTCTTCTTGACTCAATAAAACTTTTTGAAAAACATTTTAATAAAACTCATAAATAAATTACTATCAGTAAACCTACCCCCAGACTTAAACTACACTGTCCCCATTGTAAATTTAGTCGGAGTTATGGTGATAACTAAATCATAAGGAATCAATGTAACAAGGTAGAACGATATACCAGACCGGAATGGATGTCGACCGATGTAGGGATGTTGATATCGGTCGCGGCAGGTTAGGCAATGTCGATCGATGTCGACAGCTTCTCGGCGATCGATACTCACGGCAATCGTCTACTTGGATCTTCTTCTTTTTTTATGGCCTGCAATAATTAAAAACCAACATAAATAGTATATCGATAAAAACTAAATAAATATTGCCTAGTAGTGGGTTGCCTCCCACTCAGCGCTTTGTTATAGTCATTTAGCTTGACTTTGGAGGTTATTGGGCTAGTAGTGTTGAAAGCTGGAACTTGTTGGAAGACAGGTATCCACCTCTTCTTTGCGCTTGATGAACCATGTACCAATGAATTAAATTTCTCATAGCTTCATCCCCTCTACGCCATTTTTCTTTCATTGTTGCAGTTGTGTTTTCATCCTCTGCAATCTTTCTTCAAGACTCTCCAGGTTGAACTGATGTCTCCTAAGTGTGGCGTAAGTGTCAGCTGAGATCTCCTCTTCATGGTAATGTGTGTCAGACATGTCTGATGTCATCTTCGGTACTAGCCGGCCTCGGTTTGTAGTGTTGTCGACCGCTGTTCAATAATGAATGTCGGTCGATTTGTTGTTGCCTCTGTCGATCGATGACGATGCCTCTGGTCGACGGGAAATGTAACTCTGAATCTCAACCAACTCCCCTTGCATTGTTTCAATCTTGGAGGTTAAAGCACTGATGCTAAGATCCATTGGGAAATAGATGTCATAACATCCCCCATCAAGTCTCTCTTCTGTAGTTTCCAGGGCTCTATAGATCTCTTCTACCAACTGATCTATCTCTTCCCTGGTGTGAAAGTTTTGTTGAGACTTCATCGTATGTGGGCACGGTGGATCGTTGTCGACCGATGTTGGCATCTGATTGTCGATCGATGTGCGTGGACGAATGTTGATCGATGTATGTTGATCTCTATTGATCGATGAAGATCGAGCAACGTCGTTAGCATGCTGAATTCTGGCTATGTCTTGCTTCATCTCCTCCATGCAAGTAGTGAGCCAACTGATACTATCATTCAAGGGATAGTAGACACCATCAAGCTTCATCTGGAAAGCTTCTTTGTTATTCTTTTGTTCTCTACAGACTACATAGAACATCTCATTGATCTCGTCCTTGGTGTAGATCTCTGGTACCAGCTTTGTTTGTGTGAATAGGTTAACATGTTCAGGAAGACATATGTAGCTTGGCTCATCTCTAGAAGCTCTCTCCATTAGCCTTTTGATCTCTTCCTTGGACACATTGATGATGTGTCCATCCATATCTCTGGCACATCCCTGATCATCTCTGTAGATTCCATACTCGTCATTGTCTTCCCAGTGGAATTTTCTGGCTCCAAAAAGGTCAAAGGCTCTTCTGCCGAATTTTGGATGTCTATCGATCGATGGTGGCATGTTAACATCGAACGGTTTCTTCTTGGCTCTATCGATCGATTCATGTATCTCTCTGTCGATCGCTGGTCGTCTGTCTGCTTCACTGATTCGGCTGGAGCTAGTTCCTTTTCCATAGGCTTCTGCAAGAAGTGAATCTGTTTCCACTTGTGCCTGAATCTCTGGTCCTAGAGGGCAAAATTTGTGGACTACAATTCCTTTCTTTCTGTATTCTTCATCATACAAATCATCAGGGATATCAGGTGGTGCATCGTTTACTTCCATGATAGGTTGTAGTAGTCGTTCTCCCAAGCATCTGGACGACTATCGACCGATTCTTCATGTGGTATGTCGATCAATTTCTGATGGCCACTGTCGATCGATGTTGCTGTGTAAGTCTCGATCGACGCCGAGTATTCCGTCTCGTACTCGGCTCCACAGTGGCAAGCTGCAATGATTCCTGGATCATTGATTCTTCTGGAGGACATCTGTGGCTTCTTTACTGGAATATGGTCATAGTGGGTATTAGGATCTATGAGTGTTAGACACAAGTGGTTGGTTTGCAAGTTGCACACTGCTCCCACTGTTGACAAGAAGGCTCTCCCAAGTAGTAGAGAAAAGTTCCAGTTTAGCTTGATGTCCAGGACATGGAAATCAACTGGAACTAGGGCATTACCAATCTGCACCTCTAGGTCTCTTACAATTCTTCCTGAGTTCCTCTGGGAACAATCCACAAAAGTGAATAATTCCTGCGAAGGCTCCACCTGCAGACCCAGATGGTCTGCCATAACCCTAGGAAGGATGCTGACTGATGCTCCTGTGTCGCACAAGGAATGTGGAAATTCAATACCCTTCAGCGTGCATGGTATTGCAAATTGTCCAGGATCACTCTTCTTCTTCAATGTAATCCTCATCCTCATCTTTTCTCTAGCTTCACAGAACATTCTCTTGATGTTTTCTTCTTTCTCTCTAGTTTCCCTGAAGAACATCCATAATCTGTGAGTATAATAAGCATCCTCGAATGGCTTATCTATAGAAATCTTGAAGACTCTCTTTCAGAAATTTTCCTTTTCCTTTTCATTAGCCCCCCTCTTCAGATGTTTCGCCACTTTTTCCTTTCTTCTCCTTAGGGTTCTTCCAGTAGGAACCCTATCCTCTTCCATAGGAACTGCTCCATCATCTGAAGGTGTCCTGACGGTCTCTGGTGGATTTTCTGAAGGTTTGGGTTTGGGCATGAGTGCATTAAGACGTGCCACATCTATCTTTGGCATCTGCACTTGGTAGGTAACAGGTGCGCGTCGATCGATACGCGCTGGAGGTTATCGATAGATAGAGGCCTCTGTTTGTCGAGCGATAGTAGATTCTCCATGTCGATCGATGGAGGTATCAGCTCGTCGAGCAATTCGAACGTTATCAGGGCAGGGCGGATGTGGGTGTTTCGCTGCGAACTCCTTGTGAGTCAGGATCCTCATGGCATTGCAAGATACGGTTGACTCCGTTGGTGTCTTCGGTTGATACTCTGGAGATCCTGTCGATCGATTTGGACTGGCTGACGTCGATTGATGTTCGAAGTCTGGCGTCGATCGACACCAATGCGATCCGCCGAAACTCATCAAACTTTCTACTTCGAACTCTCCTTCTTGCTGCTTCTCTTCCTTCACCACTTGCCAAAAATCATCCTCAATGATGGCATTCACGTGGTGTTTCATCACATCATCCCCTACCACTCTTGTCGAAGCTTTCTGCCTCTTAACAGCATCTCCTGTATGCACAACCTGCATCTCCAGCTTCTTCACATTAGTGCTCAAAGTCTCAAACTTTGTGTTCAGGTTGGTGTAGACAGAATCAATCTTCCCATTGAAGTCCACTGTCATTCGCTGCTGTGTCTGAAGAACCCTATCGAGCATCTCTTCAATCTTGCTCTCTTGAGTAGGCGGCGGTGGCTTCCGGTAGTAGGAACTTACATAATTCATGTTGTTGTTGTAGCTGTTACTGTAAGGTTTCGGATACTGCGAACTCTGGTTGAAATTACCTCTGTTTCCATAGGAATTTATGTTTCCACCCTGGTTCCCAGAACCTTGGAATCCAGTTCCACTAATGTAGTTCACCTCTTCTTCTTCCTCGCAGATGAATTTGGTATTTTCAGGGACCCAGATGGCTACGCAAGAGCAATAGACGGATGTACATTGCGCGTATCTCGAGAGGACATCGCAGACATCCTTCAGATAGCTAATGGAGCAGAAAACCTGTTCATACATCAACGCAACATTCCACAACACCAACAAAAGGCTACAAAAGAGTTCTATGACACATCTGATGGCATAGACAAAAGCTTCAAACAAAGGACTCGCCATCCAACTCAACCATCGATCGACGTTGATGTCCCAACATCGGTCGACAGAAGGCCAGAATTTGGCAAAAGAGCTTTCGATCTTTTGGGTTCCAAGAGATTCTACTGGGAAGAGAAGGATGAGTATGGAATATATACAGAGATGATCAGGGATACTCCAGAGATCTAGATGGACACACCATTCGTGTTCACAACAGAGATATCAGAAGACTTCTGGAAAGAGCTTCAAGAGATGAGCCAAGCTACATATGTCTTCCTGAATATGCTAGCTCATTCACACAGACCAAGCTGGTACCAGAGATCTACACCAAGGCCAAGATCAATAAGATGTTCTATGAAGTCTAACACGAGAAGAACAAAGAAGCCTTCCAGATGAAGCCTGATGGTGTCTACTATCCACTGTATGATAGTATGGAGGAGATGAAGCAAGACATAGACAGAATTTCAAACTCGACCGAAGTTGCTCGACTTACATCGATCAACAACCGCTTACACACATCGATCGACAGTCGCTTACGCACATCGATCGACAACCGCATACCAGCATCGGTGGACGCCAACCCACCACACCCATATTCGATAAAGTCTCAACCAGATTTTCACACCAGGGCATAGATAGATCATATAGTAGAAGGGACCTACAGAGCTCTGGAATCTACAGAAGAGAGGCTTAATGGGAGATGTGATGACATCTATTTCCAAATGGATCTTAGCATTAGTACTTTGACCTCAAAGATAGAAGCTATTCAAGGGGAATTGGTGGACATTCAGAGTTACATTGCCCGTCGACCAGAACCATCACCATCGATCGACAGACGCAACAACAAATCGACCAATATTTATCAACAGATATCGGTTGACAAAGCTTCAAACCGAGGGAGGCTAGTTCAAAAGATAACATCCGACATGTCTGATACACACAACCATGGAAAGGAGATCTCAGCTAACACATACACCAGACTTATGAGGCATCAGTTCAATCTGGAGAGTCTTGGAGATAGATTGCAGAAGATAGAAGATGCAACTACAATAATGAAGGACAAATGGCGCAGAGGAAATGAAGCAATGAGAGACTTCACTGGTACATGGTTTAACAAGCGCAAAGAAGATATGGAGACTTGTTTCCCAACAAGTGCCAACTTTCAACATCACTAGCCCAATCACCTCCAAAGTCAAGCTAAATGACTATAACAAAGCGCTGAGTGAGAGGCAACCCACTATTAGGTAATATTTATTTAGTTTTTATTACTATATTATTTTTGTTGGCTTTTCTTTATTTACTGAAGGTCATATATAAAAAGAAAAAACAGGTCCAAGTAGACGATTGCCCTTAGTATCGGTCGATGAGACACTGTCGACATCGATCAGCGTTCGCAATGTTTGGACTTGTCTATTAACTAGATCTAATGATCTCAACTATCGTATGTCGATCAATATAAAGTGTCGATCGATGATCCTATAGGGATATCAATCGGTACACCTTTCACTCCGTCGATCGATTATACAATAATGATATCGATTGACGCGCTTCTAGTTAAGCTTTATGCGTGGGTTGAATGAATGCTTACTAAGCTCACTAGATCAGCTCTCGCCTTACTCATAGCAAGAAAATTAGCTCAGTTAGAATGTTTTCAGGATGAGAATGAAGCTCTCGCTTTTATCTATCAATCCTAGAGCAGGTTTTAGGTAGCTAATCTAGAAACATGCATTAATGAACAATCCTAATGACAATTACCACAACTCAGCAATCTATAGTTGGGGCTAATCGCTACTAACCTATTTAAACCCTAAAATCTAACAATGGAACTACTCAGACATGGCTAAGCAATTCATAACAGCAATTAGGTAAGAAAACTTTATTAGAATAGTAAATAGATATTAAAAGAGTTCCAATCAAAAATTATAACTTTGGATCTTCTCTCCAATCTATTAAAATCCTAGAAAACCTTGCTGTGAAATAATAAAACTAGCAAAGCACACTTTGCCTCTAACATGGTGGCAAAGCTTATATAATTAGGTTAAAACTCGTCAGGGGCAATCTTGTAAATTGGTGAAGACTTGAGCTTTCAAGTCGGCTGTGACCAAACGGGCTTTATGCCCGCTTCGCTGTCGATCGATGTCAAGATATGAACATCGATCGATTATTCCTCTCCAATATCAACCGATGGTCGAGCTCGATGGTCATCTCGGGTGCTTGCTCCAAATATCTTCAAAATGCTCTAAAATCATCACTTATCTCCAAATCACTCATGATCTTATAAATATAATAAATAGACTATATATTATAATAATTATTAATAAAAACACCTATAAACCATGGATGAAAATGGGTCAAATCCATGGAATATCAAACTCATTGATATTTTAAAAGCTTTAGACAACCTTGATTCTCGCCTTTTAAAACAACTGAAACATCTTAAAATAACATACATTGAATCATCATCTTAAACAAACAGACACTTAACAATACAACCATCATCATCATCTTAAACATAACAAACTGAGACAGTGAGGAGTTGGCTTAGACAAACATCTGTTTTGAACAAACTGAGACACACTATATTACCCTAGACAACACAACCATGATCAAACATCCTAAAACAACAGGCACCAGCGTTTTGTTGACCTCGCATTTGGCTTTACTCACAACATCTTCCATTCTTGCACAAATCTCAGTCTCTAACTTCAATTTAAGCTCTTCAAACTTCTTCCTCTCTTCTTTTACACGCTCAGCAAGAATTGTCTGTTCAAGTCTCCCTATCCTAAATGACAATGCTTCAACCTCATCCAAAAACGCCTCATTCACCCATTTATAAGTGTGATTATCATTAGTCAGCTACAAAACACACAAAATTTGATTCAACCTCACATTTTGAACATTGACATTTATACAAAGAAACTAACCCTTATTTCCACCGCAAAATCACACCGAAAGTATCTCCTGTAACGATTTGCGGTTGACTTCGATATCAAGGGGATAACTAATTCTCCACACCAACATTTCTTCGGCAGACCAACAACGCGACCTCTTGATCGAGCGCTAGAGACTTCTCTCAAATTTCCAGATTCATCACTCATACTTTCTGGGTTTGTCTCTGTGGGAAATTAAATTTTTTCTCTAAATTTTTTTGATTTTAGGGTTCTAAGGGATGAAATCGATTTTGGGGATTTCAAAAGGGTTTTGGGTCGGGTTTAAATCGATCCTTAGTCGGATCTTCGTTTGGGTCGGATTGTACGAATATCAACCGATACAAATTGGTTTACTATCGGTTAGTGTCATAAACCATTAAAACCAAGCCAAATTTTGGTTAATGTGGAAACAGTGTGGAAATAGGTTGTGATATTTATAAGGTGTGAAAATAGGCCGAGGTTAAAAGATTGTGTACTTTTGTTACTATATGATAGTTTTGGTGTAGAAATACATCGTCTTCTCTTTTTATTATTACATTTTTCTATCCAAACTTCTCTATCACTTACGTATAAATGAATATACTAATAATCAATAAATGTATACATAACACAAGATGAAACATATTATAACCATAATATGTTATCAGCACGATTACACTATCATAATAAACTTTCCTTCAAATTGTTGTGACCGGAGTACAACACTGCCGCCCTTTTCATTTATTTGTTACAGTTATCGGAGTTCGGGTTTACCATCCCATTCTTTATTTGTTAATTTTATAATGGTTACATAATGCACCATAATGGCTGATATACCGCCTATATATTTATTTTCCTGTTAGATAAATTATTTTTTATTTTTACCATAGTTAATTTTAACAATATGATTTATTTACTTTCAAATTTAATACGGTAATTTTATCATTGTATATAACTAAATATATAAAGGAATTTTTCCCCTTTTTTTAATATTTTGTTTAAATTGAGAAACTAGTTATGATCACTTATTAATATTTTTAAATTAATTTGAATCTTATGTTTGTACTTCCAACGGTTATAAATAATATTTGAAACAAGAAATGTACTTTAGAAACGGCTAATTAACAGGGTTTTAAAATCTGTAAGTACACTTACAATTCATTAATTTCATTCCATATCTCTCCAACATCTTACTCTACAAAACATTCACTAAAAAATTTGTTTAATCCATTTCTCGTTTTTGTAATTGGCTTTTTATCCATTGCTTTCTATGGTTTACTCGTTGGAGAATTTTCTCCCGAAGAGAATTTGTTTATTTTCATTTTAATGGTTAATGCATGTGTGTTTCTTGTAATCGCACTACTTATCCTCGCACCTCGAATATTTTAATAGAATAATATTTCTAATTAAGTTGGTTGCTGTTTAATTTTATAAATACAATGACAAACATTGAGAAGCTTCAATTTACCGCTCTAGACATCACCGGTACCAACTACATTTCTTGGGTTACCAACGTCGAACTTCATTTTGAATCTCTTGGTTTATCTAAAACCGTTAAAGAGAATAATGCTTCAACGCCTCAAGAAAAGGCTACATCGGTGATCTTCCTTAGAAGACACCTTGATGAAAGTATCATTTATGACTATGCCAAGATGAGAGATCCTAAAGAGTTTTGGAAGTCTCTGAAAGATCGTTTCAATCATCAGAAAGACATAACTCTTCCACTTGCTCGGGATGAATGGCAAAGTCTGAGATTCCAAGATTTCGATAAAGTGATGAATTATAACTTTGTTGTATTAGGAATTGTGACTAAATTGAGAAGACATACACCACATTCCACTAAAGCCACATCACCCTACAACAAAAATATAGGTTGTGGGGATATACCATATTTTCAGATTTGATTGCGGCGCTTCTCATAGGAGAAAATAACAACGAGCTTCTGATCAAGAATCACATGACTCGTCCGACTGTTTCAAAAGCGTTTCCTGAAGCAAACACATTGGATACAAAGAAACCAGTGAAGGAATATAATGCATTTCGAGGTCGTGGTTGTGGTCGTAAAAACAATCTGGACGAGGAAGAAAATACAATCCACAAGATAGGAAGTCATTTCAGTGGATCCGCTCTGAGCAATCCCCTAAGGGAAAAGAACACCAAGGACATACCTCCCATAAGCCAGAAGATGCTTGTTTCAGATGCGGTACTAAGGGACATTGGTCTCGCATATGTCGTACCCCTGCACATCTTTGTGCTCTATTCAAAGTGTCCGTCAAAGGGAAAGGCAAATATGTAAACTTTGCGGAACATCCTAACTGTACAACGAACCTCAATGCGTCTGACTTTGTGAATTATTTCAATGAGACCACTATCACGGAAGCTTAAAGCACCCATCATGTGACTCTTAAAATTCTACAATTATACCATAAATAATTGTTGCTTGTAGAAGATTAATGTATAATTATTGTGTGCTTCCACTGATTTATGTATAATTATTGTGTGTATGTTGCTTGCTAATGATGTATAATATTTTATGAATAATATTATCTTATTTCGGTTAATTTCTTTTGCTTTTCTCAGAAATAGACATTACAAATAGAACATCTACCAAGATTAATGATAGAAATATTTGTATACCATATAGTGGAAAAACACACACTATTCTGAAACAAAGAAAATATTTTTCTTAGTTAAATTGACAAATATCACTGTTAACACAATATCGGGTTCTGCAGACTTGATTGAAGGGATTGGCAAAGTCAATTTCACATTACCTAATGAGAATTTTTTTGATAATTAATGCACTATTTTCTCCAAATTCTAAAAGGAATTTGTTGAGTTTTTAAGACATATATCTTCAAGGATTTGATACTCAGTCTGCAACTGAGGATGGAAAGAGGTATACATATATATATTACTCTTGAAAAATTGGAAAAACGAAAAAGTGTTGGAAAAATTACCAAAACTCCCTTCTGGTCCGCATCATACATATTGAATCACATTTAGTGACTAGGAAAATTCTCATGATTTTACATTATGGCATGATCGTCTTGGTCATCCAGGCACTACAACAATGCAAAAAAATCATCGAGAAGTCACATGGTCATTCACTGAAACCCCAAGAAATCTATCAGAGAAATAAATTGACATGTACTTCGTATTCTGTTGGAAATTTGATTATAAGACCATCAAGGCAATATTTGTGGACCTATAAATCCACCTTTTGGACCATTCTATTATTTTATGGTAATGAAGATGGTCACACATTTGTTTATTGTCCTCTCAAAATGTGGGATCTGCGAGATTCTTATCTCAAATAATCAAACCAAGAGCTCAGTTTCCTGATTATCCAATAAAGAGAGTTAGACTAGACAACGCTGGTGAATTCACTTTCCAAGCATTCAATGATTATTGTATGGTAAATGGAATAATGTTGAACATCTTGTTTCTCATGTTCATACACAAAATAGTTTGGTTGAATCATTAATTAAACGTATGCAACTGATTGCAAGACCATTGATCATGAAATCTCTGCTCTCAACTTATATGTGGAGACATGCTATTTTGCATACAGAAGCACTGATTCGGGTGAGTGCAAGTGCATATGAAAAATACTCCCTAATACAGTTAGCATTTGGACGAGAACCAAATATTTCTCATTTAATAATTTTTGGTTGTGATGTATATGTGTCGACTGCACCTTCCCAACGTACAAAGATAGGACCTCAAAGAAGGTTAGGGATATATGTTGGTTGTGATTCTCCATTAATTATACAATACCTAGAACCGCAAACTGGTGACTTACTTACGGCACGATTTGCTGACTGCCACTTTGATGAAAAAGTATTCTCAGTTCTAGAGGGAGAAAATAAACAAGCAGGGAAGAATTTAAATGGTGTGAAATATTTGCTACACCTTGATCTTCTTACAAAACAGTGTCGAATTATGCATTTACAAAGCATCGCAAATCAACTACCTGATGCTTTTGCAGACACCAAATCGGTTAAAAATCACATATACCAGCTGCAAATGCTCCCGCTCGTATAGAAATACCACATGAACGTGGAACAGAAGATAATACACGTGAGCCTAAAATACGCTTGAAGTGTGGTAGACTTACTTGTTCTAAGGATAAAAATCCTAGAAAATGAAAGAGACAGAAAAAAAGAAATGCACCATGAGGGTGATAACAATATTGAACACCATGATCCTGAAGAAAATCATGATATATCTATTAATTACATTCATAATAGAAAAATATGGAATCAAACAAAGTTAATGGTGTTGATGATGTTTTCTCGTACTTTGTTTCAAAGTAAATAAAGAAGAGAGTGATGATCCACAGCAAAAATCTATCTCTGAATGTTAAAAGAGACATGACTGGGCAAAATAGAAAGATGAAACAAGTACAACTTGATTTGGTTAACAAACGAGAGGTATTTGGACCTACTATAATCACACCTGAAGTTGTGAAACCAGTTGGGTATAAATGGGTTTTCGTTCGGAAACAAAATGAGAAAAACAAAGTTATGAGATACAAGACTCATCTTATAGCTCAAGGATTTTCTCAAAGACCTGGGATAGATTATGAATAAACATATTCTCCTGTTATGGATGAAATCACGTTTAGATTTTCGATGAATCTAGCAGCTAATAAAAATCTAGAGATGCATCTAATGTACGTTGTTACTACATATTTATACGGATCCTTGTACACTGATATTTATATGAGAATCTCTGAAGGATTTAAAATGCCAGAGCCATTAAGTTCTAAACCTAAGGAGTTATGTGAAATAAAATTGCAAAGATCGTTATATAGCTTAAAACAATCTTGACTATGTGGTATAACCGTCTCAGTGAGCATTTAACTACAAAAGGATATGTAAATAGTCTTATATGCCCTTGTGTTTTGATCAAGAAAACGTTTTCTGAGTTTGTTATTATTGTTGTATATGTTGATGATCTACATATCATCGAGACTAAAGGAGAAATACAAAAGACATCTGAACATTTAAAAGGAGAATTTGAGATGAAAGATCTCGGACAAACAAAGTATTGTTTCGGTTTGCAAATTGAGCATTTTAAAAAAAGTATATTTGTACACCAGTCTACATATACGAAAAGACTGTTGAAATGATTCAGCATGGCAAAGCAACCCCACTAAGAACTCCTATAGTCGTCATATCACTAATGTTGAAATGATCCTTTTCGACCAAACAAGAAAAATGAGGAGATACTTGGTCCTGAAGTGCCATATTTAAGTGCAATCGGAGCGCTTAGTTATCTTGCAAACTGTAATCGGCCAGATATATCATTTGCTGTTAATCTTTGGCAAGATTCAGCTCATCTCTCACGCAAAGACATTGGAATGAAATCAAACATGTCTTTTGTTACCTCCAAGGAACAATTTATTTGGGATTATTTTATCCTAACAACTCAAACGGAGAAATGGTTGGCTCTGCAGATGCATGTTATTTATCTGATCCCCATAAATATCGATCACAAACAGGGTATGTATTCACAGTTAGAGGAACTACTATATCATGACGTTCTCAGAAAAAAAAACACTTGTAGCTACTTCCTCAAACCATGCTGAAGTTATTCCTCTCCAAGAGACAGGTGGAGAGTGTGTTTGGCTCCGATCAATAAGTCAACACATTCAATCAAGTAGTAGAATCAGCGTCAGTCTGGAACCGACTGTCTTATATGAAGACAATGCAGCATGTCTCGTTCGAACAAAAAAGGATATATCAAAAGTGACATAACTAAATATATCCGGCCGGAGTTCTTCTTATATACCCAAGAACTCGAGAAGAATAAAAAAAAATTAAAGTGAGATATGTTCGATCATGTGACAATGATGCGACCTTTTTACGAAGTCACTGCCCACTATGATATTCAGAATACATGTTTATAGTATTGAAATGCGTCATCAACAAAATCTGTAACGATCGTCTACTCGAAGGAGAACTTCTCAATTGTATTTTTTTTGTCTTGTTATGATTTTTCCCACTTGATTTTTCAAAAAATGTTTTTTAACGAGACAACTGAACGTTTAGTGCAGAAAACACTAATGATACTGGCATCCAAGAGGGTGTGTTACAAAAGTCAATACTTTACGTATTGTCTTTGAAGTGAATCCCATAAACATTAATGTTGACAGTTATATTTTTTGGATCTTCTCTCTATATAAAGAGATGTATTTGATTCACTTTGATACACATGAACACGAGTAATATTAAGGAAATATTATTGATGAACGAAATAGTGCCACCAACTCCACAAGACCATAGTATTGAGGAACCTCAAGTCTTAAGCTTGGGTAATATATGCATGATAGACAGGTCATGGACATCTACATCATAGTTCAGCGGGTGTGGATGGGTTTGGATGGATAGCTTGGGGAAGGTTCAACTTATGGGAACACGAAATTGTATTTGGCGAGAGTGTGCCTTGCATTTAGAAGTGGAAGCACTGCAATGGGCGGTGGAGCGTATGCTTCAGCACTCGACATGTCAGAGCTTTGGAACGGACTGCAAGGATTTGATTGCCATGATTAGGGTGCCTCATGATTGGCCAAACTTTGCAACAAATTTGGAGCGGATAGAGATTCTGCAGATCCGGAGTTCAAGATTATCCATGTTCCATGAGCGCAAAATCAGATTTTAGACTCTTTGGCTATAGGACTGTGAGGTCTTTCTATAGAAAACTTTATTTTATTGGTTATTCCATTCCGATCTAGTTACCTAGACCACCTCAAGTCTGAGTAATAGAATAGCGTTTCGTTATAAAAATAAAAATAAAAATAAAAAAACGATACACATAAACACGAGTAATAAATAAGGTGGTATTCTTCTTCTCTTTTATTATTATTTTTTCTATTCAAACTTTTCTATCACTTACGTATAAATAAATGCACTAGTAATCAATAAATAAATCCCTTATATATTAATCCTGGAGCATTACAACATATTTTCGTAGCAATGTGTCATCACGAGAATGATTCTTAGAATTGTTAAAAAAATAAGTTGGTCCATATAAACATATAATATGTTTTTTTATTAAACTAACTATCAAATTAATTAGTAGTGTACAAAAAAATATTTTTTCTTCCCTTAAATAAAAGCTACGGAATTACCTAATACGGTTAACATATATATGACAAATCCCTTTTTTATTATTTGAGGAGCATTGTAGAGAACTAACATTTACTTTATGTGCTTATTACAAGTGTGTCATTTCCTACGTGTCAACACCACAAGCTCTCTCACATCATATATTCAAAAACTCATTGTTCTCTAGACTAATTACAAAAATTGACATTGATCATTAGATTATAATTTGGGTATATACTATAAGTTTATTGAGTATTGACTAACAACATAATTAACCTTGACACCCTTGCGTTTAATGCTTACAACGCGTTCATTTTTAAACGGTTTCATCTTTAAATACAGAAAGATTTCATTGCCATACGCAGAGATTCTTGATTGTTTATTTCATTATCATTCATCATATAACATGACTACATATATATATTTTAATCGTGCTTGATGTCGTCCCATGATGATAAGTGGGAAATGAAATCCCTTGTGTATGTATGTATATATATATATATATATATATATATATATATATATATGTGTGTGTTTTTGCAACTCTTCTCCGTATTATTGCAAGATACCAATCACAATCGCATAGCGGCAAATTAAGAAAAACTTGCAAGCAAACTCTTACTTAAAAATGTATTGTAGCCGTGTTTATAATTCACATTAGTAATAATACGGTTAATTAGATTTCATTATTTTTCATATGGGGTTTTAAAATATATTAAAGTTCTTTTTATGGCATCTTTGCACTTGGAATTGGTTCTTTTTATGGCAACTTAAACGATCCAATATATTATATTTTAAAAAGCAGGATTGCAGTTTCATATCTCCTCCTTTGCACGTTAACCATGTTTATCATTTCCATAATTATCAATGCAATATACTATTGGAGATCATTTTATGGGAGTTTAGTGTAAATGAATTCGATTAAAGGCAACACAATTAAATACATTACCGTTTAGTTTTTTCCATAATTCATGATTCAAATATGTCATTATTGTAACATTAAATATATGAATCAAATTTGGGTAACTATGACCACTCATACAACAAGCAATTTTAAAATATTGAATTGATCATCACGCTAAATATACATTGAATGTAATATACTCCTACAGATGCTATTAGTCAATCATAGCAACAATCAATTTGATTATAGGCAAGTCAATTGCCCGTTTGATCAGTAAACTATTCTCTTCACTTTATTCCTGAATATTTTTAATTGCAAAAGAGGAAATCCTATATATAATGTGGTTATAGAAAATCTTCAGATATGTTATCATTCACTGTGATACTGCCTTACTTGGAAAAGCATAGAAATTAGTATATTAATATAGGATAGTCTTCGTTTCGAGAGCTTAAATTATGGCATATAGGTAGTTTTCATTTATTGATATATATTATCATTCCTTTGTTGACTATTTCATTAATGACCTAAGAGTATTGGTACCTATACGGAGGTCGTTTATGCTTCAACACTACCATACAATCTGAAATCATGTGTTGTTTCCAAGATTGAACCGATCAATGATTGTAACTACATTTGTCTAGCCAACTTCCATTGGATCATTCGTGGTCTTTCTCATCCAAAGTTTTGTGTTGGTATGTTTTTGATATTTTGTCTGTGTATAAACTCATTTTGTTACTAAAATATACACTATTTATATTCTTTTTTAACATGGAGTTATATTTTATTTCAGTATGATTATATTCTTTTTAATATGAAGTTATATTTTATTTCAGTATGAAATTGTTGCCTTTTACTGATAACAAGTATTTATTTTAAGTTCACTATTGTCTTTTAAATGTTCAAGTATCAGCTTTATTCTCCATGAGATTGTTATTAAATTTCAGATTGTATGGTAAAAGAAAAAAAAAATTAAAAACATTTTTAAAAAATAAAAGATAAATTAAAAGAGGCTCATATATATTTTGAGTCATAATCAATATCAAGGTTCAATAATGGGCCTCTTTTACAAATTAGAGTCCTAATCACCCCACTAAATTTGTATATTCAAATTATTTATTTTTTTCTATTTTTCTTTCCAGACTAATATTATTTACTTCAATTTATTTTTATTCTTTTACAACTTTATGTACTCCAGAACCAGTATAATTTTAATAAAATATAAGATACAACTTTGATAATAGGAAAATTACTGTTTCTCGACCATAATAAGATTATTGTTACCCGGATATTCCAGTAAACTTTTTTTTGACTGAAAACTCTAGTTTAACTTTTAATTCCAAATTGGTTTTCTTTGAATTAATGTATAATATGCCACTTTTTCTTTTAACCTTTTTCAGTAGCTATAGATTAAAAATTATAATCTCTTTTAATCAATTCATTCCGCGCAGGACGCGGGTCATCACCTAGTAATGATTCTGAATAATACATATTTGATAACAATTTTTCTAACCTCTCTTTTTTGTTTAATTTTATACTATTAAAAGAAATTCAACAATCACATTAAGCATATAATAAAAAAATATTATATTTTTCTTATATGTTATATTTTAAATTTTAAAAAACAACTATAAATTACTAAAAATGGTAAAAATCTCACATTGAAAATTTTGTGATCAATGGTTTAATTTTCATATATCGTAGGGTGGACGTTTAGATACAAGTTTCGGTTCGTATCAGATATTTCAGTATAAAGGTATAAAACCCATTCGTGTATTTCTACATTTCGAGTCGGGTTCCAGTATTTTATGTTCGGGTTCAGATATTTTGGGTTGGGTTCGGATATTTAAATTTTGAAGAAAAAAATAAATAAATTATTCATTGTTTAAGTTTTTTTGTATTTAAAATATATTTTAACTTAACTGGTTTTCTAATTTTTAAAAGAGTAAACTATTAATAGGTCAGAAAGACACTAATTTAGTAGTTGTTTTGAAATTTTAGATGCAAGTTTTGTTAATGCAAGAAACAAGAGCTTGATATGTATTTTAAGTGAGTAACAAATGATTTTGTCCATAATTATATGTATATTATCTAATTTTGAGCAGTAAACATTATTAATACAAATATTTTGAATAAAATGAGAGAAATAAACTAGAAATATAGGGTTAAATATACTTATGTTTGGTTATCTTCGGATATCCATTCGGGTTCGAATATTACCTGTTCGGATTCAGATATTACCCACACTGGTGAAATAAGTAATTTGTTTTGTTGTTTTTGAATTAGATGATTTTTAGACCGAGCTGGTGAATATATACTAGACAGACATTTATATTTCGAGTTTGCACTTATATTCTATAACAACTTGATATATTAGATTTGATCTCTAACCTGTTAATATAGTTTGCCGGTGATTTTTTTTCAAAATTTTGATTCTTAGATATGTATCTGAAGTGAAACTAATTTTTACAGATGTCTATTTTTTTAAATTGACACTTATGTAAATCACTGAATTCATAGAAGAAGTTAAAAAATAAACTTAACTCATATCAATGAAACAAATACGGGAACAAAAGCACAATTTTAAAGCGGTAGAAAATGGAATCATTTATGGAAAGTAAATAGTAAACAAATCGAGAGCAGAAAACCTAATCCATTTTCGTTATTATACAATCGATATTGCCTATTTGGTTTTAGTGATTTGTGTCAGACGCAAAACTTAATTTTCTTTTGTGCATATGAAGTCTTAAAAATAATTAAAATAAGATGTAATACGTTAATTATTCAACAACGATAATATATTTCAGAGACCAACATTTGTATTCATCATTTTATAATCGATAAAATTTGTAGTGTTGTAAAACTATTTAATAAATAAACATTATTATAAAAACTTACTCCGCACATGCGCGCAGATTATCATCTAGTGTATAATGAAGCGTATTATAATCATAACATAAACTCTTTATCTAGTATTTTGGCTTTGCGGTTTATTATATACTAGTGGTATTCCGGCACTACGCGCCGGGTTCGTATGTTTTATTTATACATGAATTTATAATTCATTTTATAGTTTTACTAAAGAAAGTATGTTAAAATATGAAAATTAAAATATATTGAAAGAAAATAATATTCTTTTTGGATTCATTTGATAGTGGTTCAATTACGTCCTGATTTCTTGGATATGTTGTGGTAATGTTTGTTTCAATTTATATAACATGCTATGGATTATTGGTATTCTATTAGTCAGGAAAAAGTTATTGGTATTCTATTATACAAGATGGGTAAACATAATTTTAGATTAAATGATAGTAGTATAATGTTTAATTTTTACATAAATTCTGTATATATTTTTAATATCATATATACCTGATGAATTTTCATAGTTTTCTTGTAATAAAACAACACTACATAATAATGAACCGTTAAACCAGAATTTATCTATATAAAAAAAAAATATGTTGGAGCTTTATGTTGCCATTATTGTCTTGTTGAATTTGACTTAGCACTGCTCTCATCTAAAGTGTTTTTATACTGCTTGTGTAGTTTATTTCGCTAAATTTGTTCGTCTGATGCAAGTATGACTAAGGTTCTTAAGCAAAAAAAAAGAAAAAGTATGAGAGAGGTTGGAGAAAAGAAAACTTCATATCACCATTATTAATCAAAACTTCATCTTTACGGTACTATGCGTCTTCTGCGCGTGTTTGTGGACTTTAAAAAAAAAATATTGTGTTTGTGTCTGATTACTTCAATATGTTACGAAGTATATGCAGGTACGGCTGTTTGCTAACACGGTTGTGGGAGAGTGGTATCTTTATTTTTGGCTACATCTTGAACGGTCATAAGGTTTGAAATGTTGTGCTCGGGGTGGAGTGATAAGTTGTTTGTTATATGTTGCTGAGATTTGATTTATTTGCAGGTTTGTGAATTTGTGTTTTCGGGTATGCGCCTGGCTCCGTAATTTAACCTTGTTAAAGGTAAACTTTTTTTGTTTACTCGAGGTTGACCACTTTTAATACAGAAAAGCTTTGTAAACGCTCTGAAAAAGAGGTAGATGGCATGTGTAACTCTCATATCTTATCTCCAGCCAATC
Organism: Brassica oleracea var. oleracea; assembly: GCF_000695525.1. Taxonomy (NCBI): domain Eukaryota; kingdom Viridiplantae; phylum Streptophyta; class Magnoliopsida; order Brassicales; family Brassicaceae; genus Brassica; species Brassica oleracea. The sequence goes on from NC_027752.1 coordinate 23,942,032, forward strand.
TAAACGATAGCAAGGATCTCCTCATTTGTATGTATTAATAACACTTCTTGCATTGTTTTTTTATGGTTGTTCGTATTGGATACATAGTTTTTGTGTTTTCTTTTAATTCGGAGTATAATACGTGTGTATTCCGATCAAGCACATCTGATTTTTGTTTGTTCTCCTCCCAGCCAAGTCTATCCAAATAAGTGTTCTCTTCGTTAATCTTTCCAGTGCAGAGCATGAGAAGACCGTAGAGATATGTTGCGCAGGTCTGGTTAAATATAGCGCAGGGGTTAAATACTATGATTTGTCCAATGCAATTTTTTTTACCCTATAGTTATTAATATTGAAAAAGAAATAAAAGAAAAAGTTTAATTTCTTTTTTGTTTAAACTTTTAATTTATTATAGTTTATAATTTATTATACATGTACATACATGTATTTTGATATAATGATGTATAAAATATCAAAATATAAAATAAAATAATTAATTAAAACAATTTATTTGTAAAATAATAATAGAAACATTAGGAGAATGTCATATTGTTCTAGAATAGATATAAATAATTTGTATACTTTGAAAAATTGAAAATTATGATTTAAAATAAAGATTTTTATTCATTATATTCTTGAAAAGTGTCTGGTTTTTGTTAATAGAACCCCCTAAATTTTTTAAGTCCTGCTCTGAGCCTTGTCGATGTTTTTATACAGAAAGTACTCTTCCATGCCTACATTGTACTGAGCTCCAGGTTTGTTGTGGATGAGGCATGTCTTCATAAATGAACTTTTCTGTCTGTAAACACATCGATTTTTAATGATTTCTTATTACCTTGTGTATACATTAGCTTAGATCGCAGCGTGAGGCTTCTGCAACACGTGACATGAAGCTGAAGGTGTACAGTGCGGTGTTGCATGTGTTCATGTTGTCAGTAGAAGCCAAAGGTGTAGCCTGGAAGGCTGGTAGTAAGCCTGAGATAACAACAAAGTGGAATTTAGAGTGCTCCGGACAGGCGTATAAATGCAGCAGGACGTTGTGTTGGGGACAGAGGTTGAGAATACTGTTTTCTTACTTTCGTTATCAGATTGAGTGATGACTTGTTCGTGTTGGTTATGTGGCTGAAGTCCCATATCTGAATAACAAAAAAAAAAGTAAATGGTTATGTGGTGTTTAGAATATGTTCTCTCAGGAAATAAGTGTAATGATTATTTAAGAGAAAATGGGCCTTGGTCAACTCGGTAATGCTGTCTTATACGCCGATGTTCCTTCCTAATTTGACGGGCAAGCTAGCCTGAAACATGTGAATCGGTGAACTGTGAGTTTTTGTTTATGAGAAGAGGACGTGACCATCAATAACTAAATAACGCAACAGTTACTTTATCTCTTCTTCCCCTCTCATCTGTTGTAGGGTGGATAGTGAGATAGTC
>NC_027752.1:23943449-23949761 GCF_000695525.1 Brassica oleracea var. oleracea
CTGGCAGTGGTCTCTCATGGGCTTTCTCAGCATATGTGTCCTGAGTATGTGATCCTAATATATAAGAAAACATGTATATTTATCAGGGCACTCACGGTTTAAACTGTTTTAAAACAGAGCTATTACATGTATATGTGCTATCTCTGTAGCAGGACGGATAAAACTTATATGTATTTCTAGACTTAGAAAAAAACAAAATAAAATGTAAGGTCAAGTACCTTCGTACATTTTCATCAAGAAAAACCAAGTACACACCCATAAGATCACCCCCCTTCTTGACATTCCTTGCTTCCCAGGAACGTAAAACATGGGTGACAACAGTCTTACGATGCCGGGCTGCCTTCAACTCACCGGAAAGAACCTGTGGATTCGTCATAGTTATAACTGCTGAGTTAGAGAGAGATAATATGGTACGAAAAGAAAGAACGACAATAAAATGGAAACAAATTTTTGTGGATCTATATATATACAAACTTTTAGTATTGTAGAAGAGGGACAGTGTGATATAGAATTGAAGACGAAGCAGTGGGAGCCATTGCAGACTTCAAATCTTTCCGAAGGAGTTGAGAGGTCACCGTTGTTGTAGGATGTGTTTGCAAGGAGAAGATCTGAATAAATTAGGTGGCTCAATGAGATTTGGCAAGTTCATCCTCACTATTTATAGTATCGATTCCTCAGAAGTTGAAAAGAGATTAAGGAAGAGGAAATTAAAGATAACGTAGTGGGAGAGATGGTAGTGGGAGAGATGGGTTGAAGAAATTAATGGTGAAGCGTAATGTCTTGGTTTCGGTGTTGAGGTAATGCGTTACGTTAATGGCGATTCAATGTTTAGGATTGACGGATACGACGAAGAAGGTGATTCTGGTCGACTGAAGTGTTGGGCTGATAACATCTATTTTAAGGTCCAGTTTAAGGAATCGCTGATTGAAGAAAAAACTTTATCTTCAAAAAAAAAAAGGGACGCGTGAACAAAAGAGATAGCCAGTCGCGAGCCGCCAAGTGTCCAGAAATGCTTCATTCTCTTTGGTGATGTGGAAGGCTGTGAGCAGAGGACAAACCTAATTTATATATATAAGATAGGATAATAACTTTAAAATTTCTGTAGGCCCATTAAATGGGTTTATATAGACCGGCTCTGCTCCAGAAAACATAAAGAGCCCGCCAGCATACGACCCAAGACAATTAGGTTTTTCATATCTCGCTCCTTTCTAGTTGTCAACTGGTGTGTAAGAAGAATGTAGCCGTCTCTATCTTTTCTTACGTTTAATGAGGGATTTTTTGTTATGTATTTTCTCCCGCATTATGTTTTTTCTCCCGCATTATATATTCTTTGTTCTGTGATTTGGAATTTATGATATAATTGTGAAAGTTTTCGTCTTAATATTTTTTCAATAAAGAAAGTGGCGATGATGAAAAAAAGGCCGGACTTACGGCTGCTACCACTCTCTTACGGCTGTTTAAGTGGGTGTTGTAGTAGAATGATGCTAAAGTTTCCAAAGGTTACTTCGCTGAGCCTCCTCTCTTCTCTTTCTGAAAATTATTAGCCCATTTTTATTCTTCCGTAGTTTTTTTTTCTAAATCAAAAGCAAAAATGCTTGATGAAATTATTATTGAATATTAGACTTGTTTGATACAACATAATAAGTCTGACTAATTTACTTGAGTCGAGGCCATGTAATATGTTCTTCTCGATCTTAATCAAAGCAATCTGATAATTAATATGCTCGAGCTGGGGAAAATCTTTTTCGGTTACTCGGGTTCATTCTTGTGGGTTTTGGCCTCTGTTGTTGATGATATCGTCATTGATTCTTATCTAGTTCAATAAATATTCCACTATTCACTTTAAGTGTTACCAATCATGAATCACAGAAACAAAGTCTAATGGCTATCTTAATGGTGTTATGTTTTTAATTGTAGCCTTTTTCTCAGATGTATTTGATTTTGAGATTTTTTTTATAGGTTTAGAACTTGAATTTCTGATGTTTTGCACTGAAGAATCCTTTTACTTGTGTTTGCTTTTAGACAGCATTTTTGCCGGCCTGTGACTGACCGAGTGCAGAAGCCGTACTTCGGCTTTAGCTCAAAAGATGGGGTCTAATCACTGGACTGAGGATACCTTATGACTGCGTTTCTCGTCATGGTTTTAAAAGTTGTAGTTACCTTGGTTGCTGTTTACATGACTTGAACAGAGGCTCATATTTATGATGAAAGATGCGTCAACAACGGTGGAAATTACAGGGCGAGGAGTTGCGCTCGTTGGTTTGTTGTTCTGTGTCTATGGTAGCTTATCACTTGTCTAATGCGCCTCGTTACTTCGAGAACTATAGCTGAAAAATACTAGATGAAGAGTGTTAGTGAATGTTACATGTAAAGCCAAAGCCTTTAGGCTTTTAATTTCTTTTTTGTTTTTTCCCAACTAGATTATATTAGCAAAAAGGCTGAAGTCCAAAGTAAATTACAAAGACCTAAAGGCCCAAACACAAAATCCAACTTAAACGAACCAACCCGTTTAGGCCCAAACCCGTTACCCTCAAACCCAAACTGGCCGACTCGCGGTTCGCCCTACCTCGAAAAGCAGACCCGCAAATGTCGCCGCCACCGGGAGCACTTACGTCGGAGAATGGACGCGTCTCACCGGCCACTACAGGAACATGCCTCACCTCACAGGCTTTTAATTTCTTTTGCTTCTTCATTTCAGGATTTATGGGTTTTGTTGTGTTGATTACGTGTGGGACATTTGGTTGGTCATGGCTCATTTCTTATGTTCGGCCTTTGGTCTGTGCCACTGATACGTGTCTCTGACAGTGACGCACAGTTTCACCAATGTGTTGACTATTCTACATTTCTGCTTATCTCCTCTGCATGATGCATCTGTTGTTACTTGTTGGTTGTTACACTGTTCAATAATGCACAAATCTTGATCTCTGTTAGTTTCCTATTAACCTTGTAAACAAATTTGTTCATCTAGTCATATAGAAAAAGTTGACTTCTTCATAAACGAAATGTTTTTTTTTTTTTGCAAAACTTCCAATTTCATCAATAGGTGTGATATTAATATACACTTGAAGAATAAAAAACGTGCAACTGATCAACGATTATTGCTCGGAAAGAAATAAAATAGGATCTAATGATAATTATTAGCCGCTTCTGGAAAAAGAACACTCAAAGTAAGAGAGCCAAATCTCTGTCTGGTTATTCCCTCCTCTTCCTCTCTTAAGAAAGATAAAATTCATGGCTAGAGTCTCTCCACTCTCAAATCTCCTAAACCTAGATCTCTCAGACTCCAAGAAAATCATCGCTGAATACATATGGTTCCATCATATCTCTTCTTTCTAATCATCTCTATGGGTTTTGTTACTAGACAACCATGCATGTCATATAGATTCTTCGACCTTTTGCTTGCATCTCTCTGTTTACAAACATAATTTTTTTCTCACGTTACTCTGTTTTGGTAAGAACAGGATCGGTGGGTCTGGCATGGACATTAGAAGCAAAGGCAGAGTAATAATAATAGTAGTTTACACATCGTCTTAGTTTCCTTTATTAAAACAAAAAATAATTAATAACTTTCTGCATTTTTTCTCTGACAGACGTTGCCAGGACCAGTAAGCGATCCATCTAAGCTTCCAAAATGGAATTACGATGGATCCAGCACCAATCAAGCCGCAGGAGATGACAGTGAAGTCATTCTTTAGTAATCTTCTTCTTCATCACCCTTTTACATATTTCTTTGCACATTGTTTAAAGTAAAAATAAATTCAGAATAATTATCCTAAAATGTACTTCCTCCGTTCCTAAAAGATCTATGTTATAGTTTTTTCACACTTATTAACAAAACATTTAAAATTGTATTTTCCAATACATTGTTTTCCTTAATTAGCTATTTTCAATAACTTTTTACCAATAAAATTTTATTAAACACAATTGTATTTTTTGAAAAGTACAATTTTTCATTAATTAATGTCTTGAAAATGTAAAAAATGTATCTTTTTAAAACAAATTTTTTTTCTAAAAAATGGATCTATAACGAACAGAGGGAGTATTTTATTTTGTTATTAAAAAGCCCTCAGGCGATATTCAAAGACCCGTTCGGGAAAGGGAACAACATTCTGGTAAAAGCTCATCTCAATTTTTAGCAAAAGATTCATCTGATTGTGTGTGTACTTTGATTAATTAGTATATTTAAATTCAAAATTTCTTGAATATTACTACAAAACCAGGTGATGTGTGATGTGTGATGCTTACACACCTAAAGGAAATCCAATTCCGACCAACAATAGGAACAAAGCCGTGAAAATCTTCGATCATCCCAATGTGAAGGCTGAAGAGCCTTGGTGCTATTAAGGAACTTCTCCTATCGTTGAATGGTTTGTACAAAACCGGTTTTGAGCCGGTTAAGTTTTAACGTCTTTCAATTTAGTGTGAAACATACCGGTTTAGGAATAAATTTCGGTTTGATATTTTGATGTGTTATTTATTAGGTTTGGGAGAGCAAGAATACACATTACTTCAAAAAGACGTCAAGTGGCCATTAGGTTGGCCTCTTGGTGGCTTTCCTGGTCCTCAGGTGAACTTATAAACTTCATACAATAAAGTCTAAATATCAAGAACATGGTTCTTAGTGTCTCGACTCTCCCTTTCTGTTGTATTTGATGAAAACAGGGACCGTACTATTGTGCGGTTGGTGCAGACAAAGCCTTTGGTCGTGACGTTGTGGATGCTCACTATAAAGCTTGTGTGACACCCCGATTTACATAATAAAATGTTACGATAAGTAAATAGCTCTGATACCAAATTGTGACACCCGTCACTTTCGAAATAGTAAAAATAATTCGATAAGTACAAATATCTGAAATATCCATATATAAATATTTGAAAGTCCACATCCACGCTTGAATTCCATAATATAAAATAAAATCTGAAACATAAAGTACGACATAAACCGAGAGTCCGAAATACGAAATAACATAAACGATAAAAGCCCAAAGGCCTAGAGGCCCGATAACGATAAAAGCGATAAAACGATAGAAGCCCAAAAGCCCAATAGTAGTAAAAGCCCAAAAGCACCGGTCCGGTATAATCACTTCTGCTCGTCGGTCTCACCTGAAAGGGGGAAAGAAGGAGGGGTGAGCGACAGGGGAATCGCCCAGTGAGGTATGGGATGCTAAACCGCAAACCACTGACTGAGTTCATAGCACTACTAAAATGTAGGCCTAGCTCTAGCATGAAACAAACACGGTGTCGATTACACCACACAAAACAATCAACATATGTCTAGAGGACTAGACATGCTACAACCAATGCGATGATATCATACCGCATTTCCTTCATAAGGATATATATCTATAAATATAATTCTACAAGCGTCGTAAGTACAGTAGTCCACTCTGTACCCTCCGCAAATCCACGGCCTAGTGCAGAAATCTCTGCACCCCGCAATCTCAAACAATGCAGCCTAGTACAAACGTCTTTGTACCCCGCTAAACACACGGCCTAGTACAGATATCTCCGTACCCCGCGATCTCTCAAACAAGGCGTAGCTAGCACAGACGTCATGTGCCCCCGCAATCACACGGCCTAGTACAAACGTCTCTGTACCCCGCAAATTCCGCGGCCTAGTGCAGATACCTATGCACCCCGCAATCTCAACACATGGACTAACATATATACATATATATAATTAACAGTTTTTAGCAGCAATCATTTCAATCAACCGTTGAATCCTCTATTATCATATTTCCGGTTTAACAATCAATATCAATAACGAACAACCAAGACTCTCAAACAGACTCGATTCAAAGAGACGGATCCATGTTTCGAAACTAAACTTTCCATAATGGTAGTACTAAACTAGCTCGGGATTTAACGGAGTAGCCCTCACCTTAGCAATGAAGAGAAGTGGTATATATGAACTCCAGCTGCTCAAATGGACTCCAAATCTGAAATCAGATCGAAATTTCGAGTCAGAACGCCTTTCGAACGGTTTAAAACGGGTATTTACGGAAAAGTCAACCCACTGGTCAAAGATCAATTATTTAATTAATTAATTAATTAATTAATAAATTAATTAATCCGGTTTATCCTAACCGATTTCCAATTGATTTTAACCGACCGGTTTAACCTAACCGAATTGAAATCAATTTAAACCGGCTAACCAATCGGTTAACCGAGTCAACCGAGTTGACTCACCGGCTCGACTCGGCCGAGTTGGCGAGTCGCCGGCGAGTCACCGGTGTCGGTCACCGGCGGCGACGGCGGAGCTGCGGCGGCGGACGGTGGTCCGGCGGCGGAGCTGCGGTGGCGACGATTTCC
>NC_027752.1:23950769-23950887 GCF_000695525.1 Brassica oleracea var. oleracea
ACTAGCAAGTGTCCTAGTAAACTCTTGAACCTCCTTGGTTACTGAAACATCGCTCCTGCGCCTGCTCAAGGCATTTGCTACCTGATTAGCTTTTCCCGGATGATAAGCAATATCCAGA
>NC_027752.1:23952130-23966451 GCF_000695525.1 Brassica oleracea var. oleracea
GCCGAGTTGGCGAGTCGCCGGCGAGTCACCGGTGTCGGTCATCGGCGGCGACGGCGGAGCTACGGCGGCGGCTTACCGGTAAGTTGGCCGGCGGCGACGGCGGAGCTGCGGCGGAGAACGGTGGTCCGGCGGCGGCGCTGCGGCGGAGGACGGTGGTCCGGCGGCGGCGCGTGGAACTCCCGTGCGCGCGGAGGTGAAACTTCCGGAGGCGCGTACGGCTTCGTCCGGGCTCCGATCGTGACGCGGTTGGTGTCTACGGCTTCGTCTTGACGAGAGGAACACGATGATGGCCTTGGATGCACGAGATTCACTACGGTTAGAAAGTTATGACCGATTTACTAAAACGACCGAAACATAACTCAAACACATGGCGGTTTCCGGTTACCTCGAGCTGCGGTTGATGGTGATGACGAGCTTGACGACGTCCTGGCGTGCGGTGGCTCCGGCGAGGACTCCTGGGGAGCTTTCTCTCTCTCTCTCTCTCTCTCTCTTTTTAAAGAAACCAAATGTGGCCTTTGGGGATAGTTTGGGGTTGGGGTCATTACAGCTTGTCTTTACGCCGGTTTAAGCATAGGTGCCAATGGTGAAGTGATGCCTGGACAGTGGGAGTTTCAAATCAGTCCTACTGTTGGTATTGGTGCTGGTGATCAGTTATGGGTTGCTCGTTACATTCTCGAGGTGAATAAACCACCGATATATTGTTTCTTTGCACTAACTAGCATCGGTGTTTAATATTTTTTCCCATGGATCATTATGTGTGTGTTTGGCAGAGGATCACTGAGATCTGCGGCGTGATTGTCTCATTCGATCCAAAACCAATCGAGGTGATTCAGGACTCTACTTTTTTTGTAGTTAATGGCATAATTTTTTTTTTTGAGTTGAGGTTGTTTGATTAGGGTGATTGGAATGGAGCAGCAGCACATACAAACTTCAGCACAAAATCGATGAGGAAAGAAGGAGGGTTGGATTTGATAAAGAAAGCAATAGGGAAGCTTGAAGTGAGCATAAACAACACATTGCAGCTTATGGTGAAGGCAACGAGAGGCGTCTCACCGGGAACCATGAAACCGCAGACATCAACAAATTATCTTGGGTATGAGATCAAATTAATAGTATGTGGTATAGTGATATGTATATACAAGCTTCTTGATATGATTCGATTTGGTTGAGAGTAGGGAGTGGCGGATCGTGGAGCATCAGTGAGAGTGGGAAGAGATACGGAGAAGGAAGGAAAAGGGTACTTTTAGGATCGAAAGCCTTCCTCTAATATGGATCCTTATCTTTTTACCTCCATATTAGCTGAGACCACCATCCTTGGCTAAACTTTCTGTTGTTGTGTTGTTGCATGTGTTGTTTTTACTTCTTCATGTTTCGGTTGCGAATAATTCATGGGATGTTCTATGACATGTCCGTTTTTTTTTTCTTTCTACGGTTCTTGATCAAGCTTTTAATCTGAAGGATATGTACTGATTCGATGGTATCGCCCTTATTATTAAAACAGAAGTATTTTAAAAAATTACCTTTATTTAGGATTATATTCACAATTTTACCATTTTTGCTGAGGTGTCATCACCGCACGCTTTGTCAACATCCATTTTACATAATATGCCATTGATGATTATATAATATAAGACAGATAAATAACATTAAAACACACATGACAATTTTTTAAAGAATGTCGTGTATTCATTCATATACCCACTCCATCTCTTGCATGTATGTAACCTTTTTTTTTTCTTCCATTGAAACGCCTGCGATAAAATAGAAAACAAACTTCACTGAGTAAGTGAGTAAGAAAACCATATGTAACTCATCTCTGCATTCTAATTCATTCACATTCTTATAAAGAAGATCCAGTGATTTAACTTGCGGCCAAATATGATTATCTTAAGAACAATCGAATGAACAGCATGGAAAAATTTTCGTTTCAACATATAGTTCAGACATGAGTATCTTAGAAATGTCCATTGTTCCATTCTTCTTAAGCGGCTGACACAGTAATAACCTAAACAAGTAAACATGATCATCCTAGAATGGTTATATATTTGTTTCAGCATAAATTGCAGACACACCAATATGTTCTAAATGTCCATTGTTCCATTATTCTAAAAACAGAGAGGCAATAATAACCTAAACATGATCAACGAACAAGATAGTAAGGTTTAATGTTCCGAGCAATATATCTTTAAGAACGAAAGCTATGTTGTATAATGTTCAATCTTTATTCATATAGCGTTCTAATATATCATGATGATAATATATCATGATGATCATTAGGAAGATCATCAAGTGTCCAAGATTTAACTAAATAGAAAGAGCATTGTTCCATTGTTTAAATTGGAGACACACGAACCACTAATATTAATGTTCATTCTAAATCTGTTTGATGATATTTTTTAATAATATGTTCGTATATATTTTGTGTGTCCATAGAGTAATTCGTTGTCTTTTGCTCAGTCTGGAGCATTTCAATCGTGTTCCAGGGGTTCAAGACCATTGAAGTTCAAATGAAGATGAAGACAGTTTTTAAATATCTAATTAGCGTCTATTAATAACAATAACTAAGGAATATTAGAAAAGAATCAAATATGGATGCAATTTATTGGTCCAACTATCTAGAAATTGATTCTTTCAATAGTTAATGTGACCGTATATTCAAAAATATGAAATTCAATCAAATATAGAAGAACTTTAAATGCTAAATTTTTTTTAAAAAAATGATCAACTTCGTTTGCACGCTTAATTGAAACTCAACTTATTTTTCTATCCATATTTGGTAAGCTCTTTGTGTGTGCATCAAGACAAAGTTTAATGTTCTACCTTTGCCAAACTTTTAGGCTTAATTGTGGGAACTATTCTCCTCATATCTTACATTCACTACCTAAATATTATTATTAATGATAGTTATAATTTTTATTGAGTCTAAGAGCATCTCCAATGTAAAACTCCATTTTTTCTTTCAAAATGGAATAAAAGTGAAAATGGAGTAAAATTGCTCCAACCCTACTCCATTTCTCACTCCATTATGAAGTGATGAATAAACAAAAAATAAACTACTCTATTTATAGAGTAAATTTCATTATGGAGTGAGATATGGAGTTGGGTTGGAGCATTCCTTACTCCATATCCATTTTTACTCCATTTTAGAGGAAAAAATAGAGTTGGGATGGAGATGCCCTAAGAGCACCATTAACCCTAGCATCCCAAACGGGGTGCTTAATTTTTTTTTTTTTTTAGTTTTTTGTCTGATTTAAAAAAAAATTAAAAACGAACCAATCGCGGGCCACCACGTATCAGTGGGGCCCGCGAAACAGTACAAGATCCAACAACACCCGACGCTTGATCTGGCGTCTTTGGCGTCGCTTCTTCCTCTTTTGGTGTAGAGCCCACCCCTTAGCACTTCCCTAACCGTTCTGCGTTAATCCTGCCATAAGGCTACATACGACTACTATTCAAAAAAAAAAAAAAAATTTAAAAAAACCTTTTAAGGTTTATTTTCATGTACTCTCAACACACAATAAAGTGTTTAGCAAATACACCTATTTTGTTTCTTGATTTTGTTCTATAATAGATGACCTTTTAAATAACAATTTATATTTTCAGAATTCCAATAATTTTGAAGACAGAGAAGAAAGGTTGAAGTATAATTTCAGTTATTCTTATCCATTATGTTGATTTTTTTTTAAAGTTTCTGGTTTTATGTTTTTATATTAATGTGGCAAAGATAATTTATGGAAGTTTTATTTTGGGTTCAAAAAAGGTTGCTTTCAGTGTTATGTTTTTTTGCAAGACAAACTAAATTTACTTTGTTAGGGTAAAACTTCGTAAATATATATATACACAACTAGGTAGTAAATCTGACACTAACATAACTAAAGCCCAAAAATATGTTACGGGTTGTACCTAATTCACAAGTCTGATAATACAAAACCGTATTTACTATAAGGTAACTAAAATGTAAATAATTTTTTTCTTTTTTTTTGAACTACGGTAGAAAAATTATATTTATACTTTTATCCTACGCAAGACGCATGTCTGTTTATTTAAAATTCAAACAAATCATAAAAATATAAGTGATATTGATATGCAGTTCTTGTTGGACCAATTAATAAAGCCAATGGCTTTAATAAATATTGGCAAATGATGAAAAGAAATGGGCCTGCGAGTGTATCTACAAAAGCCTTTAATTACTTTAATGAAGGGATTTAGAAACATCCCACATCGGTTACACGAGGCAAAAAATGAGCAGTATATATTAGTCTACACACTTACACTAGATTAAACGGCTCAGAGGAAGAGAGAGCTCCCAATTCGCACCGCCGACGTCCGGCTAGCTCGACTTGGACTTATGTCTTGGTGGAAGGCCTCCGGTCCAATAAGAACGCAAGTAGTTTGTCTAGAAAATAAAAATGTCATACATTTTATCCGAGATAAGAGAGTGTTGGGGAATAAGTTTTCGAAACTCAACTTCCCGTGATCTCCGCGAGATTTCCGTCCACGTGCAGCAACTATTGCGGGAAGTGGCTCTCGTTCTTCTCTTTAAATAAACCCGTCGTTTTTCTCTTTAAGTGAACTCGACTCACTTCATTCATTTAAAAAAAGTTTTTCACATCGTAAACAACCGCAAAAAAATCTCCCAACGTAAGTCTAGAGAGTGTTTCGTAGATAATAGTTCGTAGAGGTTCTTCACGAGTGCCACGTGATAACCTAAAATGGTTTTATCCTGGGACTCATATTCGTACAGATCTCTCGCACTAACGGAGCGAATAATAAGAGTTAAGGAAAGAGATTCGTCTCGACTCCATTGTTTCATTTTTCGTTTCGGTTTTAGAATCGTCTATTTTCCTTAACATCGTCTTTTATTATATCGTTTGTATCGATCCGGTAATCCGGCTTCAACAGTCTTAACTTTTATTCGAATTATGCCTAAAGCTTCAATTGGGTTGAAAACGATTTATAAAACGGTTTACTAAAGGATTATAAACGGTTGTTCGAACGATGTTTGCGATTTGCTTTTAGCACTTCCGCGAAACGTTTCTTACTTACCTCATAACGATTCGCGTTTTGCTTTCTAGCACTACCGCGAAACGTTTCTTACTTATCTCATAACGATGTTTGCGATTTGCTATATGCTTATCCGCGAAACGTTTCTTAGTTCTTCGGTAAACGGGTTTGCGATTTGCTTATAGCATCTTCTGCGAAGGATGGCGTAGTGAGGGTCGGAGGCTAGGGTCGGGTTTTGGGTAGGGATGCTTTTGGAGTCGATTTTCCTCTTTTAAGATCTCCGGCGTTTGTGTTGATTGGCGGCGTGTGGCTTTGGTTGGAGACTACTTCGACCTGGATCTGCTCGTCTACCAGCGTTTCATGTCTTCTGTTGTCCGGCGGAGTGCTATGGTGGTGCGTGCTTCTTCCTTCACACTAGGCGTCTCGTCGAACAGGGTTCACGGAGTCCATTGTGCAGTAGGTACGGCGAGGTTCTTCCTCAATGGTGTGCTTTAGTTGTTTTCCGTCTTCGTCGTGTAGCATTCCGTAGCCTCTCCTTTAGCCACACACAGCTCGGATGTTGTTTCGGACTCGTCTATGGCTTCGATTCTCTCCGTGTTCGTGGAGCTTCTACTTGTCCTCCCCTTGCCATGGCGCTCTACCTTGGCGTTGGTGGTGGTTTGCGTCTCTTGAATCGATCCGACAAGCTCTTGGGTCCTCTTTCGGTTGCTCTTTATGTACCGTGTTTGCTTCTGTTCCATTTGCAAACCGGTCAGACCCCTGGTTCCTAGGATCTATCCATGTCCGAGTCTCTCCATTCCGCGTTGTTTGAGCTCATCATTCCAGATCTGATGTCAGTCGCTTGCGTGCTGCTTTCGGTGAGAGGATCCCGAATGCTGCTGTGGAGTTGTTGTTGCCTTCATCCCCTTTTGCTTAAGTCTTTTGCGCTTGCGTCCTTGGTGGCATTTGCATCCAATAAATGCTAGGTCTTGGTGTGATGCGGTCTTGGCCTCTGGCGTGGCTGTGTGTTCGTGGTGGCGGATACTCGGAAGTCCTTCTCGAGCTGTTTTTGGTCGAGCCTATCATAAAGAGTAGATCATCGGGGAGGCCAAAATTATCGGGTTCTATCTCTCGATTTAACTGCGGCTCTTCTTTTTGCGGCAAGCGATGGTTCGGATCAGTTGAGGCCTCGGGATAGCGACATGTTTGTTGTGTTTGGTCTCCGTTGCGTTTAGATCGTGTATGTGTTTAGATTTTTCTTTCATGTTCTCTGCTTCTTGTTGTCTTTGTAACTCTGTCAAAAATATGAAAATTGGTAATAATATCTTAACATTTTTACTAAAACACTACAAGAAAATGTTTCCGTAACGACAAAAAGTTACAAGAGAAATTTTTCCTCGTAAACTTACGAGTAGTTTACGAGGATGTTACGATGAAATAGAAATTCATCGTACTGTAGACGTAAAATTACAAGGAAAATGTTTCGTCGTAAATACCCTGTACATTTACGACGAAAGTACGTCGCGAACAATATTCGTTGTGAATTTACGAGGATATTACGACGAAACATGTTACCGTTATTTATTGGTGAAAACGTGTATTCAATGCGCTTTGAATTGCCTAATTTCGTTGTAAATTCCTTGTAAAACCGATGTAAGAGAGATGTAAAACCCTAGTAAAATTTTCCTAATAAAATCATTGTTATACTTCACCTACCAAACTCGAAAATTTTTCTATATATATGTCATTTCTCACAACTTACTCTCTCACAACACACAAAGGAAAAGAAGAAGAAAAATTCCCGAAAAATAATAAAAAAAAATCCCCAAAAAAATTCCCAAAATAATTCCCAAAAAAAATGGCCGATGGTGGTAATATTTACGAGTTGTGGAGTTGGATGTATTCCCATAAAGATTCAGAAAGGAGAGTGACGAATGCATTTCTGAGTGGGCTAGAGACATTCATGTACCAAGCGGGCTCTACACCGATCACGCAGGAAAGCGGTTAGATATTCTGCCCTTGTTGGAAATGCAAGAATTCAAAATTTGCACGTAGTGAAACTGTATGGAAGCATTTAGTAAACATAGAATTTACACCACAGTATTATATTTGGTATCAACACGGAGAGGGTTATGGTGGAAATGAAGCTAGTAGTAGTAATAATAATTTTGAGGATGCTGGTAATAATGAAGAACCAAATCATTTGCATAATGAATATAATTATCATCAAGAAGATTAGATGGTAGATCTTGATAGGGTTCAAGACATGATTACTGATGCATTTTTAGAAACAACTACAACAATAGCTGATGGAACTGAAAATTTAGAAGAACCTAATTTGGATGCAAAAAGGTTTTATGAAATGCTAGATGCTGCAAATCAACCGATCAACACTGGTTGTAGAGAAGGTCTCTCTAAATTGTCTCTAGCAGCTAGGATGATGAATATTAAAACAGATCATAATTTACCTGAAAATTGCATACATTCATGGGCAAAGTTGTTTAAAGAGTATTTGCCAGAAGACAATGTGTCTGCTAAATCTTATTATGAGATTCAGAAATTGGTTTATAGTCTTGGGTTACCTTCGGAGATGATAGATGTTTGCATCGACAACTGCATGATCTACTGGAAAGATGATGAGAAGCTAGAAGAGTGTCGATTCTGCAAAAAACCACGGTTCAAACCGCAAGGACGTGGGAGGAATAGGGTACAGTACCAAAGGATGTGGTACCTACCAATTACAGACAGATTGAAAAGGTTATATCAATCTGAGAGGACTGTTGCATCGATGAGGTGGCATGCCGAACATGTCCAGAGGGATGGCGAGGTCGCTCATCTATCAGATGCAAGAGCGTGGAAACATTTCAACAAGGTACACCCAGATTTCATTAGAAATATTCAGAATGTCTATCTTGGGTTATGCACCGATGGATTTAGTCCATTCGGAATGTCTGGGAGACAATTTTTTTTGTGGCCAATCATTCTTACGCCGTACAATCTTCCGCCGGAAATGTGTATGGAACAAGAATTTCTATTCTTAACCATATTAATCCCTGAGCCGAAGCATCCAAAACGGTCGCTAGATGTTTTTCTTCAACCATTGATACAATAGCTAAAGGAGTTGTTGTCAGAAGGGGTGAGGGCGTATGATTGTTCGTTGAAAAACAATTTTACGATGCGAGAAGTTCTGCTGTGGACGATAAGTGATTTTCCTGCTTATGGGATGTTGTCTGGTTGGACAACACATGGAAGATTATCTTGTCCATATTGTCTTGGATCGACGGATGCTTTTCAGCTGAAGAATGGTAGGAAGAGTTGTTGGTTTGATTGTCATCGTCACTTTCTTCCCATTTCTCATCCGTACAGAAGAAATAAGACATTGTTTAGGTACAAACGATTTGTCAGAGACAGTCCTCCTCCATATCTCACCGGCCAACAGATCGAAGCGGACATTGATTATTACGGAGCTCAGGAAACAATTAAGTGTGGAGGAAACTGGCATGTTCCTGGAAATATGTCTGATGGGTATGGTGTGGCGCACAATTGGCATAAGAAGAGTATATTTTGGGAGTTGCCTTACTGGAAAGATCTTCTTTTACGTCACAACCTGGATGTGATGCATATAGAGAAGAACTTTTTTGACAACATCATGAATACAATACTGAACATCCCTGGGAAGACAAAAGATAACAAGACGTCAAAGATGGACTTACCGGATATTTGCTCAAGAAGTGAGTTACATATCAAGAGCAATGGAAACGTTCATGTTCCTATCTTTCGGTTGTCATCAGAAGCCAAAACAACTTTGTTTGACTGGGTTGCATCAGAAGTTAAGTTCCTTGATGGTTATGTTAATATGTCAAGATGTGTTGAACGAGGTCAAAATTTCTCAGGAATGAAGAGTCATGACTGTCATGTGTTTATGCAGCGACTACTTTCATTTGCTTTTGCCGAGCTCCTTCCAACAAACGTACATATGTTATGAAATGTTATTAATTGGGTTACTTTTGCAATATACAGCCATCAGAGCCTTCTTCAGAGATCTTAGCACCCGTACACGTTCAAGGAAGAAGTCATCGAACAACTGCATGAGAACATTTCGATCATATTGTGCACTCTGGAGAAGATATTTCCACCTTCATTTTTTGACGTCATGGAGCACCTAGTTTTCCACCTCCCGTATGAAGCATTGCTTCGTGTACCTGTTCACAACGGATGGATGTTTCCGTTTGAGCGTTCCATGAAACATTTGAAGGTAAAAGCAAGAAATCTTGCAAAGGTCGAAGGTTCAATAGTTGTTGGGAGTTCGACAGCAGAAACATCTAACTTCACATCATACTACTTTGCTCCAATTGTTCGTACGAGAAAAATAGTTCCTAGAAGATACGATGATGGAGGAGTACCGACATCATATGCAGTTGATGGTGTTTCTGACATTTTCTGTCAAATTGAATGGTTTGGTGGTAAATTGAAAGAAGTATGGTGGTCATGTGAAGAAGATAGGCATAGTGCCCACACTTATATTTTGCTTAACTGCGAGGATGCAGTAATCCGTTCCTTTGAGAGGTAAATATTCTTGTGAATGTTAATTATATGAAAATTAATTATGTATGACTTGATTATTTGTTTAATTTGCAGCATGTTTGTATCTCAAGTTGAAGAAGCAATACCAGGAATATCCTCAACTGAGGTGGACGCACGGAAAGATAAGCACTTTCTCAAGTGGTTAAACTCACTGGTATATATATATATCTCATTTTAACAGTGATGCTATAAGATAATTTTAACGGTGATGCTTTTTGTAGGTTGAGTATGACAATCCATATTACCCAGTATTGTTTCACGATTTGGTCCAAGGTCCATTAGCTAAGGTCACCACATCACCTATGTATTTCACACGAGGTTTTACCTTTCACACATACGAGTATGGGAGACATCGGGCAACAAGTAACTACAGAATATGTGTGAAAGCCGAAACAGACTTTTACGGGATCTTGCAGGAGATTATTGAAGTCGAATTTTTGGGGTTATTGAAGCTAAAATGCGTCCTCTTCAAATGTGAATGGTTTGACCCCGTTGTGAACCGAGGAGTTCGGGTTAACAAATTTGGTGTTGTGGATGTCAATTCTGAGAAAAGATACAACAAGTTCGAGCCTTTCATCCTAGCTTCTCAAGCCGAGCAAATTAGCTTCCTTCCATACCCTCGCCTTCGAAGTTCGGGGATAAACTGGTTAGCTGTTATATACACCTCGTGGACGAATTTTTGCTGGAGAAGAACCACCTTTGCAAGAAGAAGACGCTATCAATGAAGTTGATGTACCTGATCAACAACTTAATGAAATCCTTATGATCGATCCGGAAAACCAACAATATGAAGACCTTCTCGAAGATGTGACAGATGAAGCACGTGAAGACGAGTTCAATGGAAGCGACGATGATCATTGTACTGATCTTGATGAGGATGAAAACGATTCAGAATAATGTACTCTATGTAACAAATGTTGTTTTTTCTTTTTCTTTTTCATTTTCTCATTTTAATTTTAATGTATGTGTAACAAATGTAGTTTTTCTTTTTCATTTTCTCATTTTAATGTATGTGTAACATATGTTGTTTTATATAATATGTTTTCTTTTGGTTTTAAGAAACTAATTTGGAGTTTAGGGTTTAAGTTGGACAAAGAGATACAGAGGAAGAAGATGTAAAGAAGAAGATGGTGTTATAAGAAAAGTGACTTTGGGGTTTACGTTTTCGGGTTTCGGGGTTTAGGGTTAAGCCTCAACAGAGGAAGAAGATGTAAAGAAGAAGATGGTGTTATAAGAAAAGTGACTTTGGGGTTTACGTTTTCGGGTTTCGGGGTTTAGGGTTAAGCCTCATAAAGTCAGTAAAGTTAAAAACACGGGCCTGGTAAATTCGTCGTAAATGAAAAAATCGGGCCTGGTAATTTCGTCGTAACTGAAAAAAAGCGGACCTGGTAACTTCGACGTAACTTTACGATGACTTTACGAGGAAAGTCTTTTCTTATATATAGGCGACGCCTCAGAACGAGCTTTGCTCGTTCATTCCTCCCAAATCCCTCTCCACTCCTCTAAGGTAGCCTCTCCCTCTCTCTAATTTTTATAAAAATAATTTGTTTAGTTTTAGGTGGTTAGTATAGGTAATTAGTTTAAGTGATTAGTATAGGTAATTAGTTTAGGTGATTAGTTAGGTATTATAATAATATTTTCAAATTATGTCGTTAATGATAAAACTAACTGTAATTTTTTTAAAAAAATTAGATGGGTCCTAGAAGAAAGCCAGTTGCACCTACTTACTCTCAGATGTTCCATGATGGTGTCGGGACATCTTTTTCTGGTCCATCATCTTCCGAGGCTGTTCCGGACTCTCAGACATCTCATAGAGTTTCTTGGAGTCCTCCTCCTCCTGCACCTCATATGCCTCCACCACCTCCTCCTCCAGCTGCTGCACCTCAGCCTGTCCCAACAGGTGCAGTTCATCCAGATCTGCGTGTGCCTCCATATGCCCCATACGTGAGATATACAGTGGAGGATTTGCTCGCCCAGCCTGGACGAGAGGGCTTGGATGTTCTGGATCCCGATAGACCGCCGGGAACTTATTGGTAAGTTATTATTTTTTAGTACATAAAAATTTTTTAAAAAAAATTAAGAAATTAGGTTCTCTTTACAGGTTTGGCGATGTTCTGGATCCCGATAGACCACCGAGAACTTATTGGTAACTAATTATTTTTAGTACATTAAATTTTAAATTTTTTTCTAACAATTAGGTTCTCTTTTTAGGTTTGGGGCCAACAACCGTGTTGGCCGGAGCGTGTCGGAGACGATCAAGGGCTACTACTATGGAGCCTACCCGAATTGAAGAAAGACTCCAGACCACGTTAAGACGACTTGGTTTAAATGTTTTGCGGTAATATTTTTTTTAAATCTAATTAAAAATCTATATTTATTTTAAATTTTTCAAAATTTTGTTTGTTTCAGCAAAGGTGGCACTGGTCCTTGGGAATCACCGAGAGGGTGAAGAGGGAGTTCGTTGCAAAGGCAAAGACCCGCCTTTGCAACACTGTCTCCGATTGGAAGGACAAGTGGGAGATCTACGGTTATGACGGAAAGCCCACCGAGCTCACTAAGGAAGTATGGGATGATCTCATCGCATATTGGATCCGTAAGGCCAACTCGTGCTCCGCTTCCCGAAGAACGAAGGACAAAGATGGTCATTTGCCCATGGCTCACAGAACCGGACAAAAACCTCACGCCGGAATCCGTCTAGAAGCTGTAAGTTGTTTCTAATATTCATTTTGAATTTTTTAATTAATTTAAATTTTAATATTTCATTTTATTAAATTTTTTTGTTTGTAGTATGAGAATACGAGAGTCTTACCATCTATGTCTGATCTATTCAAGATGACTCACACCACATCAGACGGGATTTTTGTAGATCCGACATTCGAGAAACTCTTCAACGCAGTGGCTTCTTGGGTTGAAGAGCGGGAGACACAATTAACCCAGCAGTCTCCCGATGGATTACATGTCAAACTGACCACCGAAGAGGTCGACAGGATCTTCGAAGAGATAAAACTTTATAAATTTATTTAACTAAATTTAACTATTTAATAAAATTTAACTGTATTAATATGCTTTATAGGTGGCTCCTAGAAAGAAGAGACAGACAGTGGACATAGGTTCTGTTAACGAAGTTGCCTTACACGCTTCGAGACGGGATGAAGAGAACTCTCAGATGAGAGCTCGGATGGATAGCCAGCATGATCGTTTAGACTCTCTTGAGGATTTGTTGGACGTGATGGCGGTGGGAAACCCAACTATGCAGCGAGCACTAAATGAGAGACGAGCAGCTCTCGGGATGCCACTACGGATTGCCGAAGATGCCGATCCAGACCGTTCTCAACCGAGCACCGCCACCGACTACTTCGATAATATGTAGTAGTTTTTTTTTCATTTTGTATTATGAATTTAAATATTATGTTATAACTTTTAAATAGTTTTTAAAAATATATTTTCATTTTCATATTTCATTCTATATTTAAAATTTTTAAAATTTCAAATTTTAAATAATATTATTATTTTAATTTAATATTAAATGGTAAGGAACGATGTAAATTCGTTGTAAACTTTACATGGAATTTACAACGAAATCCTCGTAACATCGTCGTAACGTTTACGTGGAGCTTACATGGGTAGCATTGTAAAATCCTCGTAAATGTTACATGGAGTTTACATCGAAATAATACAAGTACTTTACATCGAAATATTACGAGTACTTTACAACGAAATGTTACGTCTCGTTTACGACGAAATGTTTCCTTCCGTTTTACGAGGAAAAAGCATTCCTCGTAAACGTTACCACGTGTTTACGACGAAACCTCCGTTACGACAGACGTTTACCAACGAAACGGTTTTCGATGCTAATTCGTCGTAACACCCCTTTTACGACGAATGTACAAGAAATATTTCTCTCGTAAAAAATATGTTTTCTTGTAGTGAAAGAAAATAAAAGGATGAGAGAAGTTTGACTAACGAAGAAGTGATTAGTCTTTATAAAAAAAAGTGATTAGCGGAGGATCAGGGTTTCATTTATTATTTATAGATTTTGGTTATTTCCTTTTTATGTGTTTAAATGATCCGATAATTTCTTTTTTTGAAAGTATTAATTGTGTTGTGAAACAATAGATTTAGAGCTGAATGTTTCTGTGTTTCATTAATGAATACGTGTTCCTTTCATATAGGGGATTACAAGATAAATAAAAAGGAAAGTATCCAAAACCTAAACCAACTAGGATTAGGAAAGACTATTAATACATAATATTGAAAGATTACAAAGAAAGGAAATCCTAATCATACAAGGAAAATGAATCACATGTATGTGGCCGCCTCTCTCTCTCCTCTCTCTCTCTCCTGCGGATGGGCCGGTTTATGGACCGGGCCGGTTATGGACATCCATCAATTGACTTATAACACTCCCCCTTGGATGTCATAACCATACATGGATTGTAATTCGCTTAATGTTGCCTCATTAAAACCTTATCATGAAAAACCCAGTGGGACAAAAACATGATGAAGAAAAAAGAGTACAACACGTACTACTCCCCTTGATGAGAACCTCAGTGGAGGTCTTTCAGCCTACGTATCCCAATCTGATGTGTGAGCTTCCTGAATGTACAGGTCGGAAGTGCCTTAGTAAATAAATCGGCCGAGTTATCACTAGACCGTACTTGGATCACTTTGATCTCTCCGGTCTTTTGCAAATCGTGGGTAAAGAAGAACTTAGGCAAAATATGTTTTGTCCTATCCCCTTTGATATAACCATC
>NC_027752.1:23966890-24011838 GCF_000695525.1 Brassica oleracea var. oleracea
AACAAAATTTTGTTTTCCCGAGATCTTTCATCTCAAATTCTTTCTTAAGGTATTCAACGGTTTGGGAAATATCACCAGAGGTTCCAAGGATGTTCAGATCATCAACATATACAGCTATGATCACAAACCCTTGATTTTCGAATTTCTTTAAGAAAATACATGGACTGATAAGGTCATTTCTATATCCCTCTTTCTCTAGGTACTCACTGAGTCTATTGTACCACATTCGTCCGGATTGTTTCAGTCCAGAAAGAAATTTTTCCAACTTAATACAATGTTGGTCTCGAGAACTCTCTTTGTTTTTCAATTCTATACCCTCTGGGACTTTCATATAGATGTCATTATCCAGTGGACCATAAGGGTATGCGGTTACAACATCCATTAACCGCAAATTCAGACCCTCTCTCACAGCCAGACTTATCAAAAATCTGAAGGTCGTAGCATCCACCACAGGGGAGTATATCTCCTCATAATCTATTCCAGGTCTCTGTGAGAATCCTTCTGCAACAAGCCTGACTTTATACCTCACGACTTCACCTTTCTCATTTCTCTTTCTCACAAAGACCTATTTGTATCCCACTAGTTTAATATCATGAGGTGTTCGGATTATTGGACCAAACACACCTCTCTTTCTCAGTGATTCTAACTCCACGTTTATGGCTTCTTTCCACTTAAGCCAATCTGATCTTTGCATGCATGCATATATATACGTGGGTTTTTGATCCTCATTATCCATAAGTTCAAGTGCTACTTCATAAGCAAATAAATCAACCATGTCGACCACTGTTCCATTGTTTTCCAGACAAGACATAGTTCATTGAGATCTCATTATTATCTGCACCATCAGTACCATGAATCTTGGCGTCCCAAGATTCATTGTTTGGCACATCAGGGCCGGCCACTTTAGTGGCATCAGGTCCGGCCATGTCTAAAGCCGGGTTGGTCGCGACCACATCACGGGCTTGATCGGCCGCGGACCCCATCCTCCTTTGAGGTCTCATCTTTGTTCTCTGTGGTGGAGCTATAAGAACATAAACGGCACAGCCGAATGTCTTAAGATTGGATACGTCTGGCTCATGACCCGTAAGTAATTGTAATGGGGAATACTTATGTTCACTTGATGGCCTGATGCTTATAAGCTCGGCTGCGTGAAGGACCGTATGTCCCCACGCTGAGACCGGAAGTCTCGACCTCATGAGTAATGGTCAAGCTATGAGTTGTATGCGTTTTATAAATGACTCGGCCAAGCCGTTTTGTGTATGTACATGTGCCACGGAGTGTTCCACACTTACCCCAATGGACATACAGTAGTCATTAAACGCTTGAGAAGTGAACTCGCCAGCATTATCAAGACGTATAGTCTTTAATGGAAAATCTGGAAAGTGTGCTCGTAATCGAATTATCTGAGCAAGCAACCTGGCAAAGGCCAAGTTCCTGGTTGACAGGAGACAGACATGCGACCATCTAGTGGACGCATCTATGAGGACCATGAAATATCTAAACGTTCCACAAGGTGGATGTATTGGTCCACAGATGTCTCCTTGAATTCTTTCCAAAAAGTTTATAGTCTCTTTAGTGACTTTAACTGGTGATGGCCTAGAAATGAGTTTCCCTTGGGAACAAGCAACACAAGATAAGTGCTTAGGGATGACTCGTTTCTCTTTAAGGGAATGGCCGTTCAAGTTCATAATCAGTTTACGCATCATGGACGACCCGAGATGACCCAGTCGGTCGTGCCACAAAGTGAAGTTATCGATTGGCTCTTTATTAAAAATGGCATTAGCTTCGATCATACTGACTTTAGTGTGGTAAAGACCAGTAGATAGTGCGGGGATGCATTCTAAGACTTTCTTATTGCCATGTACGAGTTCAAAGATTTGAAGAGATTCTTTGTTTCCCTCGCCCTTGGTTTCAATATGAAATCCATTCATTCGAATGTCTTTAAAGCTTAATAGACTTCTCATAGAGTTGGATGAATACAAGGCATCTGATATCTCAAGATGTGTACCCATAGGCAACATAATACTAGCCTGGCCGTGCCCCTATATGAGGCTGGCAATACCCGCAATGGTTGAGATGTTGGCGTTTTTAAGAGTTAGATTTATGAAGTATCTCTTATCTTTAAGATTCGTGTGGCATGAGCCACTGTCCACAACGAGTACATCCTTGTTCTTGTTCATCTCTAAAACAAGATTCAAAAGGATGCAACTTAGAGACTTCATATATATAAGGAAAGCTTTTATTTTATTATATAGGTCTTTAAAACAAGTTTAAATTAGGAGTCAACATAGAATTTAAAAACACCAAAACATAGAAATCAGATTATAATGTCGAAATAACTTCAGTCTTTAAGACAATCCGAAGTTTCAAAATCCATAAGATCATCCTTGTCATGATCGAAGTCTTTTTCATTGTCTTGACAAACCATATGGGCTTCGGGATTCTTCCCTTTCAAACTCTCTTGATAAAGCTCAACAAGATGCTTTGGAGTTCTACAAGTCTTAGCCCAATGATTGTCCATTCCACATCTATGGCACACTGATTTACTTGATTTGGTCGAGTGTTGAGGCTTAAACGAAGATCCACGTCCACGACCATGGCCTCGTCCAAATGAGCCACGATCATGTCCATGATCTCGTCCATTCAGCCACGGACTTATAGTCTTGGATTCTTAGATCCCTCCAATCAGACCGAGTGTTTGGTAGGATCACCGTTCTCTGGTGATCATATCTTGATTTCATTTCGTTCCAAAGCTCTAGTGGATTCTCAATGGTTAGGTATTGATCCTTGAGACTCTAAGCTAGATGGTGACGAATGATCAAGATGGCTCTGTAACGATCTTTCTCATTTGAGTTGTTGTCCTCGGTGATACATTCACCGAGACCTTTGGATTTCAATATGATCTTGGTATCAAGCGTCCACTGAAGGTAATTGTCTCCAGAAACATTTAGGGCAGCAAAATCCAAGTTATTGATTTTCGACATCTGAAATCATAGATAATATAGGTCTTTTAGAAATAAGGTTTTTAGTTCTAAAACATTCAATTAAAGCATAATGGCCAAAGTATATGCCTTACGACCAAGGAGAAGCCACACGGCCAAGGTTCAATTTAGGGTTAATGCATATAGTTTTACATGTAATTGCAATCCTAAAGCGGTTGGTTTCTTTCAGTTCATGATTCAATCAAAACAAACAAACAAACCAATCGGCCAAGTAATAGAACAAGCCACACGGCTATTTAGTTCAATTCAACATCATCCCTAGAATTAGATCTAAGTTCAATTGCAATCAATCAGTAGTAATCAGGTTCATATATGAATGCAACAAGGCCACACGGCTACGTATGATGATCTAGAACAATTAACCTAGAATGTATTAAGGCCACACGGCCAAAATCTAATTCGATTTCAAAGTGATAAAAACTAGATCATTAAGGTTTTAACCAAGTCAAGCAATTCAGATTCAGGTTTAAACAATCTTAATCAATATTTTCTAGGTGATCAAACAAATAATTAAATTTCAAATCAAAATTAAAATTGATTTTCCAATTTAGGGTTTTAGGGATTTCGAAACTTTGATCTTTGATCAAAGGGATTTGATTTGAGATTCAAAACCTTTAAGGTTACGATTTTAATTGATTAATGGATCAATCTCGATTTAGGGTTTAGGGGATCGGACTTATTCGAGCTTCGATTTACTCTTTTAGGGTTTGATCTATTATCCTAAGGTTTTATCTTAGAGATTAGTTTTTTAGGGTTTCATTCTTTACAAACAATCCAAATTCAATTCTCATGTTCTTAGAATTAGGGTTACCTTTTGTTTGCAGATTGTAGAAACCGGACCACCAAGAGAACCTCGAACGGACGCGAGATGGAACTCGAACGGACGCGAGCTGGAACGAGCTGGAGTTGAAGTCGCGCGAGCTGATCGCTGTCGGGTCGCGCGCTGGCTGAACGGGGAACGCGAGCTGTAGCTGTCCGGGATGCAAGCTGAGAATGGATGGAGCTGAGGTTGTGTTCGTCTAATATCAGAAACACCTTAGGGCTGGGGCTGTTCGGATGACCACGAGCTGGAACGCTTGCAAGAATAGATTAGGGTTCAAGGTCGCCGGCTAGGTTTTAGGTTTAGGAGTTTTTCGATTAGGTTTTTTAGGCTCAGGGTGTTTAGGGACTATCGTGCTGATAACGTGTTGTGAAACAATAGATTTAGAGCTAAATGTTTCTGTGTTTCATTAATGAATAAGTGTTCCCTTTATATAGGGGATTACAAGATAAGTAAAAAGAAAAGTATTCAAAATCTAAACCAACTATGATTAGGAAAGACTACTAATACATAATATAGAAAGATTACAAAGAAAGGAAATCCTAATCATACAAGGAAAATGAAACACATGTATGTGGCCGCCTCTCTCTCTCCTCAATAGGCTGACTCTCTCTCTTCTCTCTCCCCTGCGGATGGACCGGTTTATGGACCGGGCCGGTTATGGACATCCATCAATTGATTTATAACAAATTGGTCTGTTAATTTCCATTTTTCAAATTTCTTTTTTGTCAACCCATTTTCCATTAAATGGAAACATGTGCCCAATGGGCATTACATTTACAAGTGAAATCAAACCAAACCCTTTACAAAAGCCCAATATTAAGCATAACACAGAAAACACTAAATTGATCAACCAAAAGACATTTTGCCTTTCAACGTGTCTTGAGCTAGGGCTTCATAGACGCCACGTGTTGCACGAAGGGAAGAGGTTGCAGAGTCGCCAGAACTTGCACCGACTCACTCTCCGGTGATCCGAACTGAGCGATTTTCAGACGTATGAGCTTGATTCCACTTGATTACTTCCCTCTCACCATCGCCTCTGCCTCTCAAAATCTTCTTCTTCTTCATTGGATGTGACATATACCAAGAAGCTTCAAACAATTTAGTTATAGCTGTCGTTGAAACACCTACTCTTATCTTTATCCGGGTATACTAGAGGGTTTCTTAGCGTGTGGGTCCCGCGTAGGACCCACTTTTTTTTAAAAAACCGGTTACAAAAACTACTAAATAGTAATCGGTTTTTAAGGGTTTCTTACACTGTTCGCTGGCTCCACTAACACGTGGCGGCTCACGATTTGTTCGTTTTTTTTTTTTTTAATTCCAAAAAGTAAAAAAAAAAAAAAAAAAAAAAAAAAAATAAGAAACCCCATTTGGAGTTTCAAGAATAAAGATGCCCTAAGCTTCAACTCTTCTTGAGCTGGACCAAACTGTGATGACAAACATGAAAAACTCAAATCTTCATCCCTTAAGAATACTTTGCCTAAATTTCATAGAAGCAAAGATTGATTTCATCAGGGAAAAAGATCGAGGATGACCACAGAGAATAGAAAATTTGGAAAGGCATCTGGGATACGAATTGAAAACAAGAGGAGAAGCTTCCCATAACTCCGAAATAAATCGGATATTTTATTAAAATCAACCAAAAACAGAGACAAATAAAAAAACTTGAAGAACTGCTCTGCTTATTGATTGAAACACAACAAAATCACCTAAGTGAAAAAGAAATCGCCAAAGTGAAGATTTTAATCCGACAAGCGGAACAAAAAGTCGATCTAGTGATCGAACCTATTATTAACAAAACAAAACAGAGCTCTCTCCCTCTCTAATGAAACTCTATTCTTTGAAAGATCTAGTGATCGAACCTATTTTTGTCCGGCGAGAACTCTCTGCCTCCCCCGGTCTTCTCCTCCTCTTGTCCCCTCTCTCATGCCGCTATGGTCGGTAAAAAGAAAAAACATCGTCCGCCGTTGGCTTTGTCCTTTAAGGTTCACAGTCTGATGCGCTCTGCTAGGATTTTGGCTATGGCCAAGCTGAAGAATAAGTCAATCTCTCTCATCGATATCCCTAATTTCGACGTACCTGCTATTGGAACTTCGATTCCGGTGATGAATTCTTCTTTAGTTGCTCTGGCCTCTGCTTCGGGTCCGTCTTCTTCTGCTCAGGCCTCTGCTTCGGGATCTTCTTCTGTAGTCGCATCCGTCGCTGCTCCGGTTCCTCTTGAGTCGTCGAAGGTTGGCGTTCCTTCTTTCTTTAATTCCTCTCTTCCTCCTCAGGTGGAGGGTTCCAACCTCCGCGAAGGCTTTCCAAACCTCCGCGAAGGCTTTCCTGTCGCTACCAACGTTTCCAAGCCTTTGGAGAAGGTAGATGCTCAGGTTAAAAACTACGCTGCGCTACTCAAATGCTCTGCTCAGTTGCAGGAGATGGGTACTCCAATTGATCACATCTCAGGCGCGCCTTTCGTCCTTATTCCAGATGAAAACATTGAGGCCGCCAAGATGGAGTTCAAAGATTTCATCTATGCACGCTTCCATGGTGATTATCCCTCAATGGGAAAAATTATCGGAGTCGTCAATGCTGTCTGGGCTCGAACTGGCCCTCGAATCTTCGTCCACAACCTTGGTCAGGGTACTTATCTCCTCCGTGTCACTAATCCAAGAACCCGTGAGGTCTTTCTGTCTCATACCTGTTGGAATATAGGGGGTCTTCCTATGTTTGTTGCTCCCTGGTCTCCTGAGTACTCTCCGGATGAGCCTCCCCTCACCAGTGCCATAGTTCCTGTTGAGATGCGCAATGTTCCCTACATGCTGTTCAACAGGGAGAGTCTGAGTCGTATCGCAACGGCAATTGGCAAACCGGAATCCCTTGCCCCTGAAACTGAGCGCAAGGAGAACTTTGAGGTTGCTAAGTTGTATGTTCGCGTTGATCTTACATCCCCACTCCCTCATAAGGTTGTCTCCGGATTCTCTAATGGCAAGGAGGTAATGATTGATGTCTCTTACCCCTGGTTGCCTATTAAATGCGATAGCTGCAGCAAGTTCGGTCACATAAAAGAGAGATGCCCAACTGTTGCGAAGGAAGCTTCCTTAAATCAGGCCAAAGATAGGATGTTAGCTCATCAAACATCAGGGAGAAGATCCAAATCTCGCTCGGGTCGTTCCTATGATAAAAAATCGAAGAATTTGGAAACTTGTTATGTTCCCATTGTCCGTGATACGAATTGTGGAACAGAGCCTCAGGAGAATGATATTGTTTCACCCAAAGCTCAGGAATCTGGTGCTCTAGAGGAGGGTGAAATTTATCAGGAAACTGAGAATCATGAAGCTGATGCTGATAAGTGTGAAAGAGTAGTGCAAGATACTGCTCATGGTGGATTCAGTAATACGGGCGAAGACAGCAGAGGAAGCGCTGATGTGGTAGTTAGTGATCAGCAGTCAGTAAAGGACCGTCGAGGGGATCTGCAAGATGTGATATCGGATAGAGTGGCAGTTGAGGTAATTAGTTCTGAATCATTATCAGAGGCGGTGCCAGCTGCTGTGGTTGAGCTCATTACAGAGGCCTTAGTGTCGAATGTAGATCCTGGTGGCTCTGCAAATTTTGACTCAGATCAAAATGTGGCAAAGCAAGAGGGTACTGAACGTCAAGACACGGCTCCGACATTAGAGGATCAGGATCGTGACAACCCGTTTATTCTGGTTAAGAATAGGAAGAGTGGCCGCAGGGCCATGAGGCGCCAATAAAAATGTTTAATATGTTTTTTGCGTGGAATGTACGTGGACTGAATAGCGATAGACGCCACACGATGACCAAAGATTGGATTAATATCCATAGGCCACTTTTTGGAGCTTTTTTGGAAACTCATATTATGGAGAATAATAAAGAGAGAATTTTAGGAGCAATTCCTCGGGGTTGGAATTTTTTTGGGAATTTTGAGGAGGATGTTTCGGGTCGTATCATCATTGTTTGGGATCCTACCGTCACGATGTGTATCTACCATGCAACTGCTCAATCAGTCACTTGTGGAGCCACTATTCTCTCTGAGAACATTACTCTAACTGTCACATTTGTCTACGGTTTCAATCAAGTGGAGGAACGTAGAGCTTTGTGGGACAGTTTAGTCGAGTTACAGGACACTTCTCCGGTTGCCTCGCATCCCTGGTCTGTTATCGGTGACTTCAATCAGATGTTGAGGACTAATCATCACTCAAATCATCTATTCTCTCGTGTTGATGAAGCGGGAATGGATGATGCTAATCTCGGGTTGCAGGATGCTCAGTTGTTTGAGGCGCAAACCAAAGGTCCCCCCTACACTTGGAGGAACATGCAGGATGACAATCCCATCTCTACAAAAATTGATCATTCATTCATCAACCAGGCCTGGTCGTCTGCTTTTCCTGACTCATATGCAGAGTTTTTGGATCTCTCTCAGTCGGATCACGCCCCTTGCCTTCTTAGGATGCCTTCAATCAGACGACGGGTCGTCAAACCCTTTAAATTCTTCCACCATGTGATTGATCACCCAGAGTACGCAGAGACTGTTGCTGACAATTGGAAATGCGATGATATAGTGGGCACTGATCAGTTCAAGTTGGTTCGCTTGCTCAAGAAGTTGAAGCGACCGTTGCGCAGTCTTAACAAGCGGCACTTCAGTGTCATATCTCAGAGAGTAAAGGGACAGAAAGAGAAGGTAGATGCACTCCAGCGGGCCCTCCTTACCTCTCCAGACAACGCTACAGCGGCAGAGGAACATGTTGAGAGAGATAAGTTGAATACTCTATTAAAGGCTGAGGAAAAGTTTTACAGACAAAGGTCTAGAGTTCGTTGGGCAGACGTTGGGGATCGTAACACACCCTTCTATCACAGAACGGTTTCTCAGCACGCGTCAAGGAATCATATTCATTATCTTAAAGATACTGATGATCGCATGCTGTTTTCGATGGATGATATAAAGGCTCATGCTGCAAATTATTTTCAGGGGATTCTAGGTTCAACGGTGCTTCCGTTCTCTGCGGCCTCCTCTGAAGACTTGACATCCCTCTTACCGTTTCGATGTACTGAGCTTCAACAGAATTACTTAAAACGCGAGGTCACTGCAGCAGAGATCAAAGCCACGTTGTTTTCCATGCCCATGAATAAGAGTCCGGGTCCGGATGGTTACTCTGTCGAGTTTATCAGAGCTTCTTGGGACACTGTGGGTGAAGATGTCATCAAGGCGGTTCGTGAATTCTTCAGGAACGGTAAATTGTTAAAAGATATGAACACAACTGCTATATCTTTGATTCCTAAGAAGCCAGAAGCTTGTTCATTGAGTGACTTCAGACCCATCAGCTGCTGCAATATTGTCTACAAGCTAATCTCGAAAATCATTGCGAACAGGCTTAAACCTATTCTGTCTGAGTGTGTTAGCCCCAACGAGGCCGCTTTCTTAAAGGGCACTCCATGTTATCCTATCAACCACTAGAGTCCCGACTGATGCGAATGGCAAAGATGCCTACTTGTGGAGAAACCAGTCCGGAGGCTTTGCTGCGTCCTTCTCGTCGCGTGTGACATGGGAGAGGCTTCGCACGCCTAACCCTTCAGTACAGTGGCACTCATTTGTTTGGTTCAAGGAGGAGATTCCTCGCTGTTCTTTCATCTCCTGGACAGCGTTCCTTGGCAGGTTACCGACACGAGACCGCTTGATATCATGGGGACTCTCTGTTCCACCAGGTTGTGTCTTTTGCACTTCAGCAAATGAATCCCATAACCATTTGTTTTTTCAATGTGCTTTTGCTGCTGCTATTTGGCTTCGATATTGTGGCAGGTACATGGCGTCACCTCCAGCTTCATTGGATGCAGTTACGGTGCAGTGTCGCAACCTCCAGGGACCTCAAGCTCGACGTGTGGCGGTTGTTCTGAAGCTCCTCTGTCAAGTCATCGTCTACAACCTGTGGCGTGAACGGAATGCTCGCATCTTCAGGGACGTGAGGATGAATCAAGACGGTTTCTTCAGAGTGGTGGATCGTTCCATGCGTGATCGGCTCCTTTCCCCTTCTCTCATATCTTCCTCATCTCCCTCCTTGCTGGAGTTGTATTTTTGGTTCCTTTCCCCTTATAGTTAATGCAACTTTTCTCTCATTCTCCTTGTAATAAGTTGTGTTTCACAACATTGTAAAACCTTTTAAAAAGCTGGTATAAATCTTAACATTTAGACCAAAAAAAAAAAAGGTATAGAGTTTTCGAGAGAGAAACCTCTCTCTAGGAGAGGAGAGAGGAGAGAGAAGTCTCGTTCATTTTTCGATTAGCCGTTGGGGACTTTTATTTGTCGAAGCTGAGATTTGTATGCTCGTAATAAAAAATTTCCAAGTCTCTATGAAAAGGGAATGACCAAACTACTCCTTTACTATATCTCATGATTGCTGTCAGATACCCAAAGCGATCTTAAATGCAGATTTGGGGATTAATCTGTCTTGGTTTTCTCCCGTCCACCCACCTTCGCCGCAGGTGAGTCTTCCTTCGTTGCCCCTTTTCTGTATGAATTTATACTATTTATCTGATTGGCTGACCCCATGAATGCGACTTACGTACCTAATTGCAATTCGATCAGTCTTCCAACGAATTATGTTTAGTAATTTTTATCTTATAATAGTTGCAGGCTATGTTATTAGAAACAAAACAAATGTACACACTTCTTCCGGTTTTGTCTTGAGAAATAAAATACTGTTGCTGTTTGAGTATTTTAGTTAGTTTTTGCGACAATCAAATGTTGTGGAGGTCATTTGTTCAGAGACTTGTATGAAGGTTGCATACGTCTTTTCCTCTCTTTTTTTAACAATCGATACACTATCTTTCACCTTGCCTATGTTTGCAGAGAAGGGAGCAATGATCACCAATCTTCTTTCAGCTAAAGCACTCATCTTCATCTGTATAGGGTGTCATATCATCTTGTGGAAGACAAGGTTTAACCACTAAACTGAGAGATGAATCGTTTCGCAGAAATATGTATGGACAAAGCATAACACAGTTTAGTCACTACAAAACATTCAATTCAGAACAAAAGAGTTAAAACTCACAAGGGTAGATTCCCCATGTAACAGCTACACAAGAGATCACCAAAGAGTACGAACCAATTAACACTAAAACTGTTTTCTCTTCTTGTACCACTCCCTGCGAACGTACAGACAAACCTAAATTTAGAAATCAAACATCAAATCAATCAGTCTTAAATTCTCCAAACAAATGTTTCCCTAACACCATTAAGATTTTTGTGGACGTGTCACATCACAGCTTCTACATTCCTGCAGCTATCTCTTGAACCTCCTCGATTGCTGAAACTGCTATCTTCAGCTTATCTGCAGCCTGCTTCACTTTCTTTTGCTGCAACAATACATTCATTCAAAACAATTATCATGACACAGTTTTTCTTCTTTCCTTTTCAACTAGTCAAATGATCATTCATTTCCGTCCATCTTATCTTCGAAGCGAAACTACACAATCTACAATCATGATAAATATGTTTCCTAGTTATCTTTTGTGATCCCACACAAACATATAATGTGTAAACCAAACTGATGAAAATGTATACAGTACCGTAAACCAATATCACTATAGAAGCAAACTGGTGATGGTTGACTTACTAAGAGTGCGGCTTTCTTCTTGAGCTCTCTTGGGTCTGATGCTCCCTGCCCAGTAGCACCTTCTGTTGCCTTCATCCATGGAAAACCGATTTTGACATAACACATAAGTATATAAACAGTTGTATAAGCATAATAATATGGTACATAAACTAAATGGTTGTAGGTACATTGACTCATATGAGATAATAACGACTTGCCAAATATACCAAGCACTTGCATTTTCACATTATACAACAAACAAAAAAAGCTTTAGGAAATCTAATAAGATTACACTAACCAAATATGCACATCTTTTCAAAGTCTCTACTACACACAACAGTCGAGAATAACCAAAAACTTAGTAATATACGACTTTTCTCTAAGCAATTTGGACGCATCAATTATTAAAGACAAGGATGTGAAAGAGAAGTTACCTTCTTTGGCCTGCCCACAGTCTTCTTAGCAACAGGTTCAGATTTAGGTTTCCGTCCACGTTTCTTAGCTGGAGCTGCCACATCATCTTTCTTTGGCCTCCCACGCTTCCTAGTTCCATCTCCAGCCGTGACCTGAGACTCCGTCGCACGCACAGTGTTCGACCTCCTTGGCCTACCTGCTGCCGCAGGCGCAGGCGCAACAGCTGCTGTAGCTACGTTTCTTTTCGGGCGACCGCTTGGTTTCCTAGCCGGCTGAGCTGCTGAAACGGCACCGTTCTGAGAGTCGGATTTGGACTTCGGCGGTCGTCCACGGCCGCGTTTCTGAGAATCAGTAGCACCGGGTGAGCCGGCGGCGGAGTCAGAAGGAAGTTTGTTGCCGGCAGCATCGGATCTTGGAGCTTCGGGACCAGTTCCGTGAGACGCGGAAGGAGTTCTAGCTGTTTTCGCCATGAGGAATCTAAGATTCGAATCAGAGAAATAGCGCTCGTGAGGTGGACAACGGAATCGAAACCCTAGAAAGCGGACTTCAACGAAGACTAAACTAACTAACAAACAATACAAACTCGATTCTGCTTAAAAACCTTGAAGAACTCTTAAAGATCCAGGGACGAAGAACTAGGGTTTCGCAATGCACGTACCTTGTTTGTTTCACCTAAGGACGAAGATCTGCGAGTGAGATACTGAAGAACGCTTGGCGAAGAAGAAAGAGTCGAGATGGTGTGTGACGGTTACAAGGTAGCCACTATGGCTCGAGCTTGGAGAGCAAAACGAACGACCCTGAGATTCTGAATTTGTTGGGTTGGGTCCACCTGGAGTCCTTCTTTTTATGTTATCGACAAATCTTGTTTTTTCTCTCTCATTTACCGAATTAATTTACAGATTTTTAGTTAATGAAAAATGGTCAAACAGAATTTACCAAATAAATCACCATAATGATATTTTTAATATATTTTTTATTGTTTAAAATACTTATAAGTTCTAGTTACAATTTTTTAAATAGCAATGTTTTACATAATAATTCAGAATTTTGTGATTTCGTTTCGCTTTTTTTTTCTAAAGAAAACTGAATAACTAAAAATGTAAAATACCCATTTTTTCAAATTCTAAAAAATTTGGAGGAAAAAAATGGTTGTTTAATGGTTCAAAAGGTGCGAGGGAAGAGTATATCGTTTGCCTCCTACCTATTTTTGCAGTAATTACTTAAAACCGGATTTCTAATTTTGAAGTCTAAACAAAGCAACCGACATAAGCAATATTAAATTTAATGACTTATGAGATAGTATCTAACGATACTGAAAGAGGGATATGAGCTCCTCTTAAATTGCTCACCTAGGCTACTTAATTCCAACCAATTAAAGAATGACATGTCAGCTTCATCTAACCCTCATATCACCTAGATTAATCGTTGATCAATTCTAAGGCTTCCTTCGCTTTACATTTAACCCATTTGCTATTTTTTTTTAATTATGCTTTCAAATGGCCCGTGAATAGACCCAAATTATTTGACAAGCAGATCGTAACCCACGCAGACTCATCCACTTCATCTTCCTCCTCCTCCTCCTCCTCCTCTGAAAATCTCTTCCGTTATCTCAACCTCCAAAATTTCTCTGAAACGTTCTCACGCTATCTACTGTTTCAATTCTCCGCCTCCACACAATATATATGTCTCCACGCTTTGGCTTTTCACCTTCACAAAAGTCATCAGACCCTAATAGTCGAAGGAACCAATGGCGCTATCAAAATGGCGAAATCTAATGGCAAGGAACCCACAACTCTGATCTTCAACGACTTCACTCTTGGTTTGGGAGAGGCGGAGCTCTGTTTCCGGTTAGTACACTTATGGGAAGCACAAAACACATCCAGAGGGGGTATGCTTATTAGTGTTGAACTGCTTATGACCAATGAACATGTATGAAATCATTGTCCTCTTCCGATTATGTTCCGTCTGAGTTTCCAAATCCAGTGACTAACTTCTTTCATTTACCAAAGGGTGTTGTTGTACCATTTGTTTGACGGTCACAGTCTCTCCATTAGTTTCACACACAATTCCGCTTCAAGACAACCAGGTGGTGATTGACTCAGATAGATTCAGTTTCCATTCATTAAAAGATTTTGAGGCGCCTAAGAGGTGACTCTACAATAAGATTTTTTTTTTGTCACCTCCTATAATTATTTACTTAAATTTTGTACCTTTGCTAAGGCTCCCCTCGAGGACTAATTTCTTCAATGATTGTGGCTGACGTAGTTGGGCACATGAAGCTCATCAATGAGCAGCCTCTCTACCAACGGCCGGTTCTTGACATAATGGACAGAGCAAGTTGGCGAGTTTTGGTGCCTCTACAGTCTAAAGAATAGCAGATGCAGTTTCATAGTAAAATTTGTCCTATGATGTTAACTTAGAGCTTGATTTTAGATCAACATGCAAGATTATTATGTTAATGTTTTACTTTTACTGATTTTGTGTCTCATTTTATTGAAGCACCTGAAAGAAGAGATGGGGTTGGGCTATCTGGCTCAGAAGATTATTTCAGTTGACCCCCTATCTCCAGCATCCCGGAATAGTTCTTAGAATGTTCATTAATTCTTCAATCTTAATCTCAAGAAACCAACATGATTAACCGCATACGTCTGAGTACAGACTTTGACACCCGCAACTTTTAACCACCAAACAAGCTGTTGGCACTAACTTATTCCTAAACCTAAAACTGCAGAGATTTTCTTTTGCCTTGAACTTCTTTTTGCTGTAATGACTGTCTTAGTTCCTTCAGTTCAACCTCTTTTCTCCCACGGATTTTACAGTTTTGAGTATCGTGCGGTAATGAATTAGACTCTCTTCTTCTTTTCCGTTGGATTCTCTTTCATTTTTTCGTATGACTCATTGCGGTTCTTAGGTTACAGTGTTCCAATTAGCCCACTTGCTGAACATAGATTCATGAAAATCTGGGGAACCGAGTTTCTTTTTCAGCTCATAAAGATGCATTCATGACATTGTCATCTGTTCTACAGATATTTAGCTATCGTTTGCAGCTGTATAAACCAACCTTTAGCCTTTTGTAGTTCATGCATTTGATCGTAGCTACGTCAGCGTTGACCTTTTTTTGTTGTTGTGCAGGTAGGATGAGAGGCTTCATAGATTGGGTTTTCCATCTACCCAACTTGATGGCATCATCATCTATACTACTTTTGGAGAGTGACCCTTTCTCCCGAGAGAATGAAGAAAAGAATAACCAGTGTATGATATTCTCTCTTTCTTTCCTCATACCCTTTGTTAGTCTACTGAACGATGATTTATGGGTTTGTATTTTACAATTACGTTGACGTTATTGGATGCGTTTGGATTTATTACCTCTTAAACTCTTCTTCTGCCCGTTTGGATTTATTACCTCTTAACCTCTTCTTCTGCTAGATGACCATATCCTCTGTGTGTCCCTTACTGTTTTTCTTCTAATGTAAAAAAAGGCAATTCATGTGCTCTACTTTAATTGGGTTTGAATTGCTTCACAAGAATTCACTGCTTTTTAGAATTTTAATGTTGATGATACTTTGGGCAATTGCCTCGACTATCCATGATGTTGAATTATTTCCTCACCAGAGGTTTCTCTTATTGGTTCTTTTTATATTTTCTTCAACTAATAGCTACTTTTTTTTTAATTGAAAAGGCTGTTGGGAATTGCTACAGTTTGTGTTAAGATCACGAAGCTGCTCTAAAGATGTTTCAGATAGCTATCCAACTGAATTAAAGATTCACATATGCACATACCCTTTGTGGTCATGCGTACAATTTTTTCGGTTTGTCTGCTTTGTTCATACTCTTATTACATTAAACAATTAAAAACAAGGCTGCCCCTTCTCATGTATTTCTATGTTCATGTAAACCGTTTTGTAGAGGCCAGTGTATCCATCTTCTAAGCCGGTAAAAAGATTGGGACAAGCTGGAAGCTGAAGTCAAGACCATGTTCCTCTTTTAGCTCCACAGAGGCGCTCAAGTGGATACGCAGGAATGGTGACAGGGAGATAACATTGGTAGCAGAGAGAAGCTCCAGAGAAAGCAGAGACAAAGCCATTGGCTGGCCGAGTTATCTTGAGAGGGAAAAGAAGAAAGGCTCAAAGATACGAGTTAATTATCAACAAAATCTAGAGGAGCAGAGCTGAATACTGGGGAGATTCTCTTGCGTCTTGCAAGGATAACATAAGGAAATTGAATAGGACCTGACTGTGGCTATGTGCTTAGTTTTGGTTTACTGATTTTAATCGCTTATGATCCTAAGTTATGGAACTAGAAGCTACTCACGACTATACTCTATAGAATTGCAGCAGTGGTGCCATTAGAATCTACATGAACATGCATGTAACAAAAATGAAGTGGCTCAAATAAGAGAGTCAAAGCAAGAACCGTGGATTGAAAGAGAGTGATAGAATTTATGAGGAAACAAAGTAACACGTCACATCACTCAAATGATTGTTTGGACCCTAGAAACTGATGTGTTGTGAATATTTAGTTAATGAAGATCAATTATTTATAAGTTCCAAAAGAAGATCAATTATCACTTTATTTACAATCATATATTCATGTTTTAAGTATTGTTTGGAACTCATACCCTAACTCTAAATGGAAGAAGTTAAAAGCGTATAAAACAATCTCTTTTAGTTGGAATTCAATGATTTTAAAGCAAAAACAAAGTTAAAATCAATTGAAAACTTATACAGTTATTTTTTATAAAAGCATAAATAACCTAAACAAAAGAGTAATTAAATAGATTACAACTAAAGTTTAATTAACTTTTATTCATCATTCCATATATAATTACATTTACAATTATAACAAATTGTGAGTTCTTCTTTTGACATATATTTTATTTATATAAAACATAAAATTACAACAGAAGTTGTATTAGGTATTGGAAACACAGTTGACAGCTTCTCCTTTAATAAGAGGTTAAGGGATCTGAGCCTAGGAAGTAAGCAAACATTACAATTTCAAATTTCCAGAATACATGTCTAAAATATAAGAGGAACCTAGTTTGATCATGAAGAAAAATGAAAAATGAATTGATACCCTACATTATTGCTTATTTTAATCTTTCTGATCCCAGTCACTTACTTTGAAAAAAGGTTTAATAACACCACATATTTTCTGATACCAGTCATTCCCTCCGTTCTCGAAAGTAAGATTTTCTAGAGTTTATTCTTGTTCCACAAAAATAGATTTTCTATATTTTTAAGGTACTTTGTATACTTTTGAGAAACATTAATTATGAATATTTGAATTGATTAAATTTTATTGGTGGATAGTTATTGGAAATTGTATTGAAAAGTAAATTGTAGATTAAATTGTAAACATTTATTATTTTCTTAATAAACTTGAAAACTCTAGAAAATCTTACTTTCGGGAACATAGGGAATATTAAAAACACACCATGTTTATTTTTTCTTTTTGATCAAACACCATGTTTAACCTTATTGAGTTATTGTCCGGTTCATGTACTCTAATAGTAACTGAAGGTATTGCTGTATATATATGGACATTCTTTCAAAGGTGATAGAGATGGTGTCACAAAACTACGAACGAATCTTTCACAATACACTCATAAATTTATGAATATGATTTGAGTAAGAAAAAAATTATTCACGTGGGATGAAAACGGTCAAGAATTAATGGAAAAAAACAAAATTTATGGGGAAAGTTTATTGTGTATATACAAAAAAAAAGTTACAAGAGAATGAAGAACTAAGGCGGACACAAATAACAAAAACCAAGCAAAAACACATATACAAACCAAAATTAATTATACCTCATAATTCAAATGAAAAAAACAATCACACGATTATATATAAATCATTTCAGAATCATTCAATCACAAAACTTAAATGAAAACAAAAACAAAAAAAATAATAACGCGCAATACACGTATTGGAAATTACCATAAATTTCTAGCACTGACATCAGAAAATACAGACGTAAAAGATATTAGAAATATTAAAATGGATATACACTTTCCTTTCCGTTTATTTAAAATAATTAATAGATAAACACAATTTGAATATATTTCATATATTTCATATAAAATAATAAAAATTAATATATTACAACTAATTAACCTAACATTCAATATGTAAAAAATATCTTTTGCTATTCTTCTTTGTTAACCAAATAAAAAAAAAATTATATCATAACAACTCAATATAAAATTACTGTCACACATTTTAAAACAAAATTGGTATGATACTTTATTAAATAAATGTTTAAAGAAAAATGAAACATGAAAAAATAGAAAATATATCAAAAGAAAATGGAACAACAAACAAACATTATATAATAACTAATTAAAATACACAATCCACGCATACACAATCCACGCAGAGCGCGGAAAAAAAATCTCTAGTTGACATAAAGAGACGCAAGAACAATCATAGAAGTGGAGAAGTGAAGTAAAAATTACATAACGTTTATTAGAAACATGAACTCCTCCTACAAGGCTAAGAGACCAAATAAAATAAGCAAAACAGAGTCTAAGAAACATGAGGGAACAAAGCAAAAGCCTACACAGATACGGACCCTGGAAAAACAGAGACATGGTACATGAACAATGGCAACATCCTAATCACTTTACAGACATTACCCTACCTCTCCTTGTTGTTTGGTTAGAGACACACTCATCATCATTTTTCTCTGTTTTCTCTCCTCCAAACGCCCTTAAGATTAAAAAAATCCATGGAACACACGACGAACAAACTCACCACCACTTGCTAGCTTTTATAAAGTTGTGCCAAGGCGGCTCTTTTCAGAACAGAGCTTCTTGCATAGCCTCTGTTTCTGTCTGCACCTGCCCTTGTCCATGTCCGTCGGGCTGGGGTTCATTTTCAAAGTATAGTTCATCTGGCTGCACGTCTTCCATGTGGCGTGGCTCCTCTGTTGTCTCCCTTTTTGTTACCGTTAGCTCTTCCAAGTCATGTATAGCTTGAACCACAGCTTGATTATCACTTCCTCCGACCTCAGCTTTCAACACATTAACAATTTCCTTAGCTTTCTCTTGCTGCATAAACAAGAGAAGACCAGAAGCAGCCTAAGCATGGAAAATTATGGAATCAGAAGGAGATGAAACCAGGATAAGGATCACACAGGACTTACAAACAATTCAAACTTCTTCTTGAGTTCACCAAAGCTAATATCTTGTTGTCCGGAAGCACCCTTTGAAGCAGCATTCTGTGTTTGAAAAATGCAAAATAATTAAGATAACTCATCTATACATGATACATAAACAAATTCTAGAGGATAGTCAACAATACTAAAGAGTTTGAAACACACAAAAATCTTGAAGTTTGATTAAATAACAAAGATTTATCCTTTTTAAAATGTTGATGGACGGTTTGTGCATTTTCCTATGTAATTCTAAACAATTATTACAAGCAAAAGCGAGCCACTGATAACCAAACAGAGAAATCTTAAAATAATAAATAGTACACCAAAAAAAAAAAAAACAAGGAGAGATACGAACGTAATCATACTGTAGATAGAAACTAATTAGATACTCTCTCGAAAGAGACAACATTCAGAGTGGAAAGTGACATTTATTCACAAGACCAAAAGTTCTAACTTTAAACTTAAACATCAAGATCTATAATAGTAATTGTCTCAACGTGATATCACAGAGACATTGAGAGAAAGATTGTTTACCTTTCTGGGTCTTCCTACGGGTCTTCCAGTACGAAAATAACCTCTCTTTGGCTTCATCGCCTTCCTAATCACACCTCCGATCTTAGGAGGCCGTCCTCGTCCTCTCTTGGCAACCTGCTCTCCCCCATCCTCTGCCTTAGGTGGTGGTGCAACAGAAGAAGCACCTGCGTCAATTCTCTTCGGTCTCCCTCTGCGTCTAACACCACCGTTAGCAACGTAAGGAAACACGGAAACCGGAGCCGACACCACTGCTGGCTTTCTCTCCCTCCCTGCCGCTCTTCCACTTGGTGGCCGCCCTCTTCGTTTCGCAATTTCCTCACCGCCGGAAACGGAAGCCTTCAATGTCGGCAAAGCTCCATCTTTCCTAGGACGACCTGGTGGTCTCTTAACTGGCGGTGTCTGAGCCTGCATCTGCTCAGA
Source organism: Brassica oleracea var. oleracea (assembly GCF_000695525.1). Classification (NCBI taxonomy): domain Eukaryota; kingdom Viridiplantae; phylum Streptophyta; class Magnoliopsida; order Brassicales; family Brassicaceae; genus Brassica; species Brassica oleracea. The sequence continues at coordinate 23,986,834 of NC_027752.1, forward strand.
AACAGCTAACTGGTTCTGTTCCGAGGTGGGTTTTCCGTTTGTCTGAACATCGGCGGGTTTTGCCTTTGGAGGTCGACCACGACCACGACCACGCTTCTGAGTTTGAGGAGCAGAAATCGTGGCCGGATCAGGTAACTGTTGGGTCTCATTGAAATCAGATCTGGGAGGTTCAAGACCAGCAGCTGCAGCCGCAACAGCTACGCTAGTGGGATGAGTAGCAGCTGCGAGTTTGTAAGATTTCTTCACCATGAAAAGAACACCACTGTTCTTGAGAGTCCTGAGATGGTGAGTCAGCAAAGAGCCATGAGCAGGAGGTATCCCCGTGTAGAATCTCTCGATGTACCTCGAAATCGCTTGCTTGCTTGACCCGTCTGGTTCGTTCAAAGCAGAGATCGCACTGCAAATCATCTACACACACAGAAAGAAAGAAACATCCAGTCACTGAAAAGATAACCCTAGCCAAGTCAAACTGTACCAGAGCTTACTTCGGAGTAATGAGGGTGGTTAACGGATGGATGAGAAGGAACTGGCGGCGATGGTTGAAAGAACTGGTTGTTGTTAGGCGGCGCGACGGCGGAGGAGTTAACGGCGGCGCCGTAGAAGGGGTGTTGGGGAGGAGGGAAAGGGTTGGAGTTGGTGAAGGGAGGGAAAGCAGTGAACGGAGGAGGCAGAGAAGGATCCATGGATTTAGAGAGAGAAAACAGAGGAAGAAGAAGGTGATGAGATTTTGTGATTTTTTAGAGAAATTTGTCTTTTCGTTTTTTTTTCTCTTACTTTCAACGAAATTAAATTATTGTGGAAGGAAGAGATAAAAAGGTGAAGGTTGCAGAGAGATGCAAACGATACGATGGGGAGAGTGAGTGAGTGATTGAAATCTAACCGTTGAAAGTGTCTTTTGGTGCCGTTTTACGACACGGATCGATGACGTCTGCTCTTTGTAATATAAAATTTGAGTTTTGTGTTTCTTTGAACTCTTTTTTTTCTGCAACTATTAAACAAATTTCTGTTTCTGATAAAAATATTTTTGACTGATAAATTTTTATAAATATATTAATTAATATTCATATATTATAATTTTATGGCTTTATAATTTTTAGAATCAAATTTATTATTGAAGTTTAAAAGATATTCTTTCTTATAAAATTAATATATTTCATTTTAAAAAAAAATGTTAACATTTTTTCATTTTATATTTTAAATTTTATTAATATTATTTTATTTTATATTTTAATATAAAATGTTGTTATAGTTTAAATAAATTTCATCCTATATTTTCATATAACTTGGTAATTTACCAATTTTAATATAAATTTATTTTTCAAAAATGTAAATTATGTAAGTATAAAATAGTGTCAATCTTGACTTTACATTTAACAAAAGATCAAATGATTTTAAAATATGAATATCATAACATTTGACTTATTTTTCATTTAAAATTACATTTGCATTTTTGTAAGACAAACAATATACATGTCATCAATACACAAATTATTTCCTTCCAACTCTCATAGAACATCTTTATTAATAAAGTATCTCAAATATAATATTATTTAAAATATTTAAAATATTAAATTAATAATAAGTAGCAAATTTTATAAATTCTCTCAACACTTTTAAAATCTCTTATCTCTTAACTTTTAATTTTATTTGTTTTTTTTTTTTGACGTCGAACGGCCATTCTATTACTCAAACTTGAGGTGGTCTGGGTAACCAGACCGGAATAGAACAACCAATGAAAAGTAACTCTCTACGAAAGCTCCTAGCAGTCTTAGCTAAAAAATCAGGAAGCTGACTGCGCACTCATGGTACATGGGTGATTTTGAAATCCGGAAAACAAATCTGCAGCGTCTCTATCTTCTCCAGCTCTGTCGCAAATCTTGGCCACTCCTGGGGTTCATTTATCATTGCAATCAGCTCCTTGCAGTCAGTTCCAAAGCTCTGGCACGGCGAGTGTTGAAGCATGTTCTCCATCGCCCATCGCAGCGCTTCTACCTCCGAATGCAGCACTGAATCACATCGAGTGAAGTTTCGTGTTCCCATAAGTTGTATGTCCTCCCTACTATCCATCCAGACCCATCCACATCCACTAAAGCGGCCAGAAGCTGTCCAAGATCCATCTAGTAGACAGATATTACCAAAGCTTAAGACTTGGTTTGCATCATTATTGGTAGCCTGGACGTGTGGTGGCATCGTCTCATTCGCGTTAAACCAGGCCTGACATTCACTCTCTGCGTATCGAACGAGTTCTAAAGGGTCTCTGTCTATACCCCTGAAAAGCTTATCATTGCGAGTCTTCCAAATATACCATATTATCCAGGGATAAGGATCCCTGCCTTGGTCTGGTGCAATGATATTATTCTTCCTCCAGAAAAGATAGTCCATGTTTGTGTAAACGCTTGCCACTGGGAATAAACCTGGACTTGTAGGAGTTGCCGATAAAGACCATACTTGCAGGGCTGGATGGCATTCAAATATTGCATGAGTTACAGATTCCTCTATTTCCCCACACCTTGGGCAATAATTATCGCACCTCATATTACGCCTTAATAGATTCCTCGTTACTGCTACCTGTCCCGTTATCAATTGCCATATTTGTTTATAATTAAAAACTTGTACTGATAAAAATATCATTAATTCTGAATGAACTCCATTGATTTCATATTTTTCTAGATATTTATGCATAATTATCTTACAATATTGTATTTTGTATATTTAAACTATCCAAACGCTTAACTATTTATATTTACAAACTTTGATAATGGGAATTACCACAAATAACACATTCATAGTACCACTTTTCATGTTTACACTAATCATTTTTACTTTCATTTTTAATGAATGATAAAAGATATTTATACCACTAGGGTTAACTAATCTAGACTTAGGTTTTAAAATTGAGAGATAGATAGGATTTTTGGAACGTGAAATTTAGGACACTAATAAATATATAAATAAATACTTAAAAAAATATTTTTTTTTTCAAAAATAGTTTCAAACATAATTTTCAATTTTCAAAAAGAAACTTTTAAAAAGTTTGAAAAATTCAAAAAAATAAATTTTAATAAAGTTCGAATTTGAAAATGTATAATTCGAAAGCATAAAAAATTATTTTTTATTATTTTTATTATTATTATTTTTATTTATTTATTTATTTTATTTATTTAAATAATTATTTATTATATATATAGAGAACAAATGTATAAAGGTTTTTTGCCACTTAATGAAGAATGTATTTTTGAAAATGTATTTTTAGTGATGGTAGAGATGAATATTTACTATATCATTATTGTAATTATATTTATTATTTTTATTGAATAGTTCATAAGTTGATAAATAATCTTGTAAGCAATATTTAAAAAAACTTTAAAATTAATTGTGTTTGATTTAAGAATTTATTTTTAATGGATAATTTATTGTAAAATGGTTTTAGTATTATATAATCAAGAAAAAACACAGATAAAAAAAATCATGTGGTAGTTAGACCATATACAATAGTTCTATTATCTATGACTTTTTTCTTTAACCTTTAAACATTTCACATCACATTTTTTACATAATCATTTGATAGTCACTTAATTTTACTAAAACAATGATTATTTTTTATCACCAACTTAAACATACTCAAATAGACTCTGCAAACCAAACTACTAGCCCCACATACATATAGACAACAAACAACAATTGCTTTCTTGCACTGCGTGCAAGACTGTCCGCCCTTAAATTATGCGTCCGTGATATATGAATGAATTCTGAGCTGTTGAAAATTTTCTTCAAAATCTTTATGTCTTCCAAATAACTTGCAAAGGCTCACCATTCTTCTGGTTCCGAAATCATCTTCACCAACTGAGAACAATCCATCGCAAATGTAACCGTAAACTATCTTAGATTCGTCATGCATTCCATTGCCCAAATGAGAGTGGCGACTGACTCGCTCTTGTATTCCTCGCTCCCATACATTAAACCATCAAAACCTTTCAGTGTGCTATACCACCCTTGTCCCGAATAGATTTCTTGATAGATGATAATATTTCTTCTACTGGTAACAAGTTTGATCGATTCCCTGTGTAAGTGAAAGTTGTGCCTCAGTCCAAAGTAATGACTCTGTTTCTGCTAATTTGAGAGTATCTCTAGGATCAATATCCAAATTGCTAAATACTTTGTTGTTTCTTCTTTTCCTTATGTACCATAAGATCCATGCAAATCGATGATCTTCCAATTTCGGAGAAACCCTCCAAAATAAATGATCCATATTTGCAAAAAAATGATTGAGTGGGCCAGATGTCTGGATTCGATGGAATTCGTGAGAGTGCCCAAAACTGAACCGCCGGTGGACATTCAAAATACACATGATTTATTGATTCCTCTGGTGCTCCACATCGTGCACAAAATGTATCCTTTTGTATTCCTCTTGCTCTTAAATTTTTCTTAATCGCTATACATCCCGATACCAGTTGCCATAAACTGTTTCATCTTAGGTGGACATCATACTTTCCAGCAGAAAGCCTTCAATGGAGAGACCGAAGGGACTTAATAGTATACTTTCAATTATTTTTGTATCTTAAAGATCCACCAGATTCCAAACGACATATAAATTCCATGTTCTCGATGTTACATCGATGAAAGAATCCAGTGTAAGGTCCGGGTAAAGATTGTGTTGATTTTTATTGGCTGGCCTCGGGCGAGTGGATAGAGCAAAATATCATTCCATACTGAGATAGATGATCATGATCCCACCCTTTTGATTAGTCTTTAGATAACCAATGATCTAGCAGAGACAATACTGCACCAGCCATAGGACGAAGAGTACGATCTAAATGGTTCCAGGGGTGATGCATTCATGAAATACCGTCCTTTGAACACACGAGAGAATAATGTGTTCGGTCTCTCTATCAATCTCCAAAATTGCTTCCCAAGAATAGATGTATTAAAATATGTGAGGTCTTTAAACCCTGAGCCTCCTTCGTCCTTAGGACTACATAGTTTATCCCATGATTTCTAGTGCATACCTCTAGTATTGCCCCCTGGACTCCACCAGAATTGTGCTACTGCATTCGTTAGCTTCTTCGTTACCGTTTTTGGTATGCAAAAATAGGACATTCAATGGTTTGGCAAAGTCGTTACCACATATTTTATAATCACTTCCTTCTCCCCTTGGTGAAAAATTTGAAAGTTCTTCCATTTACTCTATTATTTAAACGATCTTGAATAAAACCAAAAACTTGTGTTTTTGATCCTCCCAAATTCTCAAGGATTCCCAAATATGATCCCATTCCGCCTAAATTCTATATCCCTAAAATGTCTAGTAGTTTCTGTCTGATGGATTCTTCAATCTTGTGACCAAATTGAATCGAAGATTTTTCAAAATTTATCTGCTGACCTGATACTACTTCGTATTCCTTTAGAATCATGAGAATTGTATGGCATTCCTCTCTTTGTGCTTTGCAAAAAAAGAGACTATCGTCTGCAAAGAGAAGATGAGAAATTGGAGGACAAACCCTTGCAACCTTTATCGTCAGTTATTTCTCTCTCTCAGCCTTTTTAATATTCGCTGCAAAGGCTTCCGTATACATAATAAATAAATAAGGAGATAATGGGTCCTCCTGTCGTAGACCCCTCTGTGGAGTTATGTGTTTCTTTAGTTGATCATTCAATAAAACTATGTACTGTACTGAGGAAATACATTCCATCATTAGTTGGGTCCAGTGTTGATCAAATCCCATCTTGAAAAGTAGCTCTTGTATTAAAATCCACTCAACTCTATCACAAGATTTACTCATATCCGTCTTTATGGCCATAAATTAATTCTGGTATGATTTATTAGTCCTCAATCCATGAAACATTTCCTTAGCTATGAGACTATTGGTAGAAATCAATCTTCCAGGCACAAAAGCCGATTGTGTTTCTGAAATAAGTGAGGGAAGACAAGCCTTTAATCTTTGACATAATACTTTAGATATAATCTTATATCCTACATTACATAAGCTTATAGGTCTGAGCTCTGTCATCTTTGTAGGCCTCTCCATTTTAGGAATCAAACAAATATTTATAATATTTAACCTTGCGTCGAGTTTTCCAAAGATCAAAAAGTTAATGACCACTTCCTGTAAATCTTTTTTTTTATTATATGCCAAGAGTGTTAGAAAAATAGAGCTGTCATTCCATCCGGTCCATGAGCTTTTTTCTGGATGCATCATAAACATGACTTGTAGTATTTCATCCTCGGTTCCTAGCTTGATTAACCGCTGATTCATCTGGGGGGGTGATGGTAGGTGTAATCTCGTCCAAAAAACCTTCGAATTCTGAGGGGAAAGTTATCTGAAACAAAACATCAAAATAATCCACTACAACATTTTCTACACCGTGTTCCTCAATTATCCAGTTTCCATCAGTATCATAGAGCCCACAATCCTATTACGAGCACGGCGTTTTTTTGTTAGGGCATGATAGAATTTAGTATTAAAATCCCCTGATGTATACCACATATTACAACTTTTCTGTTGTCAAAAATCTTCTTCGTCCTTATATGCTTCTTGTAACTTCCTACATACTTCCAGTATGTCTTCATGAGTTCTATAATTATCAGTTTGTATTTCTTCCAGTGCTTTTTGAAGCTCACTAATTCTCTCCTTTTTATATGGTGGATTATTTTTTCGCCCCGCTCGCCCACGCCTAAGCCACCCACGCCCGCTCACTCGGCCTGTGGGCCCTTATCCCATAAGACGGGTGGTGCGTTAATTTTTCAAGGTCTGAAAGACTTGTTTACTGATCATCCTGCAATCACCATATAACCTTTTCCCATGTTTTGGCCTCACTCGCACGGTATTGCAAATTACTTCCCGATAGGTCACCCATCCTTTCACTACTCCAGTATAAGCACACTTAACTCTTGAGCTATGATGCACCAGGACGGATACGGGGACGGATACGGGGACAGATACGGGTATGGGGGCGGGGACGGCAAACGGACGACAAAACTTAAAATTTGTGGATACGGGTACGGCATGGGTACGTCTATATATATATATATATATATATATATAAATAAATATTAAAACCAAAATCAATAAATATTAAAACCAAAGCATAATTCTCATATAAAATAAAACACCACCATAACATCTTAAATAGAATAAAACACCATTATAATATCTTAAGTAAAATAAAAAAATAAACTAGTCAATAATCAATCCATTCTCCAAATCAGGTTCATCTAGTGAAAGACTTGCGAACTCCAAATATCCAATATCTTTCATAGAATCAAAATCATCTCCACCAACATCCCACATCTTTGTCTTTTCTTCATCGTATTGCTCGGAATTCCTGGATAAAAAGCGTAAATTATTGTGGATGAAAATTAGATCTTGAGCTCGACTTGGATTCAACTTATTCATTCTAAGTGAATGAATGAATGAGCAGGTACTCCAATTACGCTCAGCACATGAAGATGAACTAGGCTGTCCAAGCAACTTAAAAGCCAAAGTCTGTAGGAAAGGAGTTTGGACACCAAAGTTAGCCCACCATTTCTTGGATTCCATAGTAAACATCACCGAAATGCATGTTAAATCCTCAAAAGGACCAGTTCTCATGGAGAACAAAGCATATTCATCCATAACCTTAAGATGATCATCAATGCTTGGGAACAATCTTCGAAAACACTTCATTCTCTCACTTGAGACATCTGGATCTCTATGTGGACCAAGTCTTGCAGAATCTTCACTTAGCCATTCATCACTATAAAATCTACAACACAAAGACATGTTCTATAAGAGGCAACAAAAAAAACATATAGTTTAAAATCATATACCTTGGATTTAAAGAGTGAGCTAGACAGTGCAGAGGAGTGTTGTTTTTTGCCCAGCGATCCACTAAAATCTGATAAACAACCTGGTAGAAAGGGCTAACTTCAAACACATGACGTTTCTCTTTCTTTTAGATCTCAGACTTTACTTTCTCAATCATAGAATCCCACATCTCATATACCAAATGAAGACATGGTTTGTCAGTGTCACAAAACCTTATCATCTCATATATAGGTCTTGTGAAATCAATAATGTATGACACTTGTTCCCACCAATCATCACTAAGAATCTTCTTCTTAACAAAACTTGCTTTCCCCACATCATCTTTTCTATAAGTAGACCACTCCTCACTTATGGCCATAGCTTCAAGGCCTCTTTTGATAAGCTTCAGTCTCTTAAGCATCACAATGATAGAAGCAAAACGTGTATCGGCAACTGCAAGCAATTTGAGTGGAGAGAACTTACTAAAGATGGCTAGTCTCATGTTGTGGTTCATGATGAAATGTTTTATTGCAAGTGCATCTCCATGAACATCTGTTATCCAGTTGCATTCTTCTCCACATTCCTTGCTGCGCAAATGTACTTCAAAGCAAGATTAAGGGTGTGAACCACAACACATGGTGTCCAATAAATATGAGGAAAGGTACTCTCAATAATCTCTCCAGCAGCCTTTTAATTTGCTGCATTATCAGTGATGATTTGCACGACGTTTTGATGACCCACTTCATTGATAACATCTTTCATCAGATCAGAGATGAAGAATCTATCTTTCACTTCTCCAAAACAGTTCACAACCTTGAGAAATATAGGACCACTTCCTGAGGTAGCAATAAAATTAATCAATGGTTTTCTAGTAGGATCACTCCAACCATCTGACACAATCGTCACCCCTCTTTCTTTCCATGTTGACTTAAATGGAACCAGTAACTTTTCAACATTATTTCTCTCTTTCTGAAGCAATATAGTTCTAAGCTTATTATAACCAGGGGGCACATAACCATCAATCTTGTTTTCAGCAGCAAACTGGTAAGACCTATGATAATGTGGGTTTCTTGCAAGGTTAAATGGCACACCTCCACTGAAGAACATTCTTGCAATTTCTTGATCTAGTTGATCCTTGACTTCAATACCAAAAGCTCTAACAATTGCATAATCAGCAGACTTTCTTTTCTTTGAAGCAGGATTCGTTTCACTACTTTCACAAGGCAACAGAACCGCTCGAGCACCACTCTTGCTTTTCTTCTTCTCAAACTCATCTTCCAATTTTTGCATTTCAGCCTTTTGACTCCTTGTTCTTACATATAGCAATACCTTGGTTTTTAATTCCAAGTAGATGAACTCTAATTCTGGAATACGAGCCTTGTCGATATTCATTGCAAATATTGCACTTAAATTTCCAAGTGCCTCTTTTTACTCCTGATTTCTCTAATTTAGTCACGTAGTTCCATATTGGAGCATCTTCGGTTTGAGTTGATGAATCAGCTGACCCACTACCGAAAGCTTTATCAATATTATCACTTGCTCCTTGAGAAGCCATGAGTAACCTGAAAAAAAAACGTGAGAATTGAGAAGCTTTTATATAGATTAAACAGAAACAACCCACATACGTAACATGAAACAAACCGAAAAAAAACAGAGTTTTGTTTTCCTGTCTAATACCGTCTACTTTTACTATAAGCCAAAAACACACATACGTACGTGGTGAAACAAACCATAGAAAACAAATACTGTCTAATACTAATATTGTCTAATACTATCTTCTTTTACGTAAGAATTGACAAACCAAAAAAACAGAGTTTGTAATCATACTTACTGTGTTTCCTTTGACGTGAATTGACAATTAAGAGAAAGAAGATGAAGAGAATAACTGAATAAAAGGTTGTTTAAGTTTAAAGCGGTGTTTTGAAACCCGATCCGGACCCGCGGTTGAACCGGTAAATCCGGTGACCCAGAAAAAATCTAGTTTGGGTTTTGTGAAATACCCAATATTTAGAAACCCGCAAAAACCCGTAAAAATCCAGCAAAACCCGGAATCCGATACCGGTTGAACCACCGGTTGAACCAATAAATAACTTTAACTTCTTTTTTTAGTTTTTAATTATGTTTTTAATTATAAATTTCCAATTAAGAAATTAGGTGATGATTAAAAAAAAGTTAGGTTTTCCCTTTTCAATTTTATATTTGTAATTTTTAGATTTTGATGAAGATTTCACTATGTCACCTGAAGAAAATAAAATGAACGATGGTAGAGAGAGCCAAAATTAGTTGATGTGATTTGGTGTTAGTTTATTTTCGTTATTGACAATTTATTACAATGATCTTTTACTTTTGGTTTATTTTGTATTTGAAGTTTAATTTATTATTCACATTACACATTTAAATATTTATAAATTTTATGTCTTGATTTTTTTAGATGTCATACATCTTACCTTGTTAGAGAAAATTTTAAATAGTTTAAACTATTTTTTGATATTTTGTATGTCAAATGAAAATAAAAATATAAAAACTAAAGTTAGTATTTTCTAAATGTTTTTAAACATAAAATATATACATATCCAAACTATTATTTTACTTTCTTAAAAAACATTTACAAAATATTAAACTTTAGTTTCTATTTTTTTTTATTTACATAGCTGATATATTATTATATAATAAAATTAATTTATTTATTAACCCGCAGTTCACCCGCGGTCGACCCAGTGACTCAGCAACCCAGTAAGTCATCCGGTTCAGTGTCCGGGTCGGGTTTAAAAACATTGAGTTTAAGAGATGATGAATTAAACTTTGTAACCCTAATTATTTATATAAGTATGTGTTTCCCTTTTTTCAATTGTTTTACAAAACTAAAAAACATTAAAAAAAAAGTAAATAATCAATCTTTTACAAAACTTTACGGACTTTACGTAAGAAACGTTTCGGAAAAATTCCCAAAACCTAACCAAGCCGTCCCCAAAAATCTTTGCCGTCCCCATCTCTTCTGAAACGTTTCGAAAACGTCCCCAAGCCGTCCCCGCGCCGTCCCCATCCCGGAATCGCAGCTGGTACGAGAGACGTCAAGGATATGCCGTCCCCGTGCTTCATAGCTCTTGAGTTCTAAATAGATGTATGATGGAAAATGTAAGTCAAATTTGATGACATATGTAGCCAAATCAATCCTCTTAACCCATTCCATATATCACAACTTGGGATCGGGATGTTACAAAAACCTTAACCAAGAAACATTTGAAGCTGTTAAATTATAATACAGACCAAAGCTTTCTCCTGCATCATGTCTCCCATGGAAATTTAAACAACATGACCTTAGTTACAATAATATGCTCCAATAATTTAATCCTAAATCTTGCCATCATATGAACCAAAAATTACTCCATTGCTGCGGCAGATTAGTAACCCCTTTGGAAGATTTGAAGACCATGACTCATTCCTGGTTATACTAATCGTGACCTCAAGGCTCTCAACCTGGTGCTGCTTTGAAAAAATCATTGGACTCTTGAGCCAATAACAGTGTATCTTTCCTTCCCCCACCTTCGTACTTGTTGGTACTTTAGACCAATGAGACCTATCTCAATTGGCCTATACCTGTACAATACATGATAGTAAAATTCAAGTCTTTTGAGATTCCTGCATGTAATATAAGCCATAACGATGAAAGCTTTCTTTGCCTCACATCGAACCTTTGTCTGTATTTGGTTTGATGAGACCAAACACAGAAACTGTTTTATTGTCGACATCAAACACAAAAATTGCTATGCTTTAGTAAATTGAGATTGATGTATGTGATACGAGAAAAATTGTAACCAAGTCTCTCTTCAGAGTAGTCCCAATTACCCATCCCACGCCAATAATCTACACCTCATCTCCAATGTACACCTCTATATTTTCCTCTAAAATAGAGATCTCTATTATAGAGGTGAAAATACTCCAATGTATGCTTCTATAATATAGTTCCTCTATTTTAGAGGAAAATATAGAGGAAAGTTACTTTTTACCTCTATATTTAGAGGTAAAAATATCATATCTCTATATTTTCCCATATAAATAGAGAAACTTTATTATAGAGGCATACATTGGAGCATTTTCACCTCTATAATAGAGTTTCTCTATTTTAGGGAGAAATATAGAGATAGAAATAGAGGTGGGTTAGAGATGGTTTTATCCCCTATGCTTTTTTTTCTGACAATCGCTAACCAGAACACAATTAGCAATCCGAAATCTCTAAAATCTCATGGTTGAGCAAATACAGTATCCATTCTTTCCAACCACAATACTTAAAAAAATCTTCTATTATTCCTTCTAATCTCCGTATCATACGAGTAAGATTTTGTTTTGATGATAACAAAAAGCATATCTCCATACCTCTAAATTTTATGTTTATTCTTATAAATAATATTTTATTAGTGAAGAATATCAACATTACAGTCAAAATTTATGTATCCAAATCAAAGAAACCAAATATCTATCAAATTTATGTATCCAAATCCAACAAACCAAATATCTATCTATAAACTATAAAATGGAAAATTTTAATATTAAATTTTTTTTTTTAAAAAGGGGGTTTTTCAAAAACAACCCAACATTCAAAGTCAAATATATTTGGTTTAACTAAAAAGTTTAATAATTAATCAAAATTAATTAAATTGTACACTTCATATTTAGTATACTAATCTTAGAAAAAATGTAAACTGCATAAGCAGTCTACTATTTTATTTTGGTCAAATGCAAAGCTAACCCGTCAGATTTGAGAGTAGTCTTCATACAAAGTCTACACATTTGTATACGTTCATTGAATCTATTCATAGAAAGTCAAACTTGGTCAACTGAAAACTAACCTCTTTCAAAAAATTTAAAAATGTAGAATGCATATGAAGTCTACTTTTGAAAGTCAAATCCTGGGTGAATTCTTGTCAACTGCGAAAACTAACATTTTTAATGTGTTGAAAAGGAAGTCTACTTGTATAAAATCACAAATTTTCAAATACAGTAAGTAACCCGTAAATTTTGCAGTTGTAAAAATCAACCCAAAGAGTTGACCTATTTGATAGTCTACATTCGTAAACTGAAAAGCACGTCTACAATTATGTAGACATAATATGAAGTCTACGTAGAAAAATATATTAAAAGTGAATTTGTGTATTGTTCATTTATTTTTTTCAAGATATTTTTGTTTGAGAGTGTGTGTTAATTAATCCTAATAGTCTTGAGTGACTTTGATAATAAAATCTGTTATAATTATGAAACTATCAAATTTTTGATTTGACTATGTTGTTAGTTTATAAGTGTAGACGTATTTGTAAGTCTACGTTTATAATTTATCAAACATTCAATAGTTCTTCGCTAATTATGTAAATTGTCAAAGCTGAACTTGTGTTAGTCTTTAGTGTTGAACTAATGAGTTGTCTTATTGCTTTCGATGTTGTCTTATGTCTTATGTGTTGAATTTATGAATTGTCTTATTGCTTTCGATGTTTTCTTATGTCTTATGTGTTGAACTTATGAGTTGTATTGGTGCTTTGGATGTTGTCTTATGTGATGAATTTATGCTGAATTTGTAGGTCTTACTTTTTTCCAATCACTTTGGAGTTTTATTACACGTCTTCTTTCTGTCGTGCAGACTTACGTATTAGACTGCTCGACAGAAATTAGACTTCTTTAGTAGCTTCTGTAAAAGAAGACTAGTACGTAAGTTTCTTTGTTGCTTTGAAGTTGTACTATTTGTTCAGTGTGCTGAAAATCTATAAAAGAAGACTAATACTGATACAAAGGATGATGTCTTGATTGTGGGAACCAAAATTTACACCGTCGATTTCCATAATCGAAGGAAAGCCATGAAACCCTAACTTTCCTAAGGTTCGGGATTTTCTTTGGAGCCAACGACAAGTGACCAAATAAATGCGGAAAATATGAAAAGACAACAAAACGAATTGATAGAGAAAGTAGATCTTTATTTTGAATATGTATAAGAGCATTCCGATTATTACAAAATATTATAAAAGCTTCTGCTACAAGAGCTGCCGGCGAATTCCCTAGTTCTAGCCACCAAAAACCTTAAACCTAGTTGAGTCGCAGCTCGATAACAACAAACAAAAAAGATACAAAAAAGGTTTTGTTGATTTCAGACTGAACTTTATGAAAGGCTTCCTACATATCCTTTTTGAGGATCAAGCCAAACGTAGTTCAATTCAAAGAGTGGAACAAGAGATCAAACTGCTTGTGCAAGTTCGTCTAGTAATCGAGTGCCAGTCACAAAAACATAACATGTCGAGAATAATGCCTAAAGTTTCTAAGTGCAGAGAGTTCTAAGAGTCTAAAAGGTTAAATCTAGGGAAGAAAAAGGTTATGGGCAACAATATCCTTAGAACACAACGATATAATCAGATTCCGGTTGACGAAAATGAACTTTATTGAATAAACAAGGTTGAATACAATAAGGAATGGGATCAGATAAATTAAAGAGAGATCGATAAAGGAAATGTGTTAATGCAAGCCAAAACGAGGTCGATGTGTGTAGTAGGCTCTCTCTAGATTTTTTCACATCCCGCTTCTCTTCGACCTTGTCTCCCTCTTATAGTCGGTTCACCACTGATTATTCTCAACCTCTCCCGCGATCTCCGGGCTTCGATATTACTTCGTTCGAATTCGTCGACGCGGGTTGGGCCTCACCTTTGTTCGAAGTCGCACGGCACAATTCTATCTTTTCTTGATAACATGCTCGTCTTCTCGTAATGGGCCTATGATCCATTTGGCTTTGCACGGCCCATTCCAATTGCAGCTCTAAATCTGAATGGACCAAAATTAGGTCCAACATTTGTCCCCCAGCCCTTTTAGTGACCATATCCTAATCCTATTGCTAATTTGTTTAATATAACCAAACTTAATCCTAATTGGTTTAAACTTAATAAAATAATAAATAAACTGAAAATAAACCATCTTGGACGTGCATAATCTTCTTGGGCCAATCATAATCCAAGCTGGCTTGTCTTTCCACTTTTTGGGCCGATAAAGGCCTTTTTCGAACAACTCTTGCTTGGGCTCGATCCATCTTGTTCCTGGTCCGACCAAGTACCTCCATAAGCTCATTTTATTGATAAAGATGCTCCTGAAGTTCCATTTCCATTTCCAGCTCAGGTTCTTCATCTTCCATTTCCAACTCATTTCTCGCCCATTTCGGTTTGAACAGTCCATTTCTCGATCATACCATATCACCCATTTCATTTCTTGTCCAACCAGCTTCATCCCATCCTTTTCCTGGTCAATCAGATTGAATACTAATCATCCATGCTGGCCCATAGTCATTCCTATCTTTATAAAGGCTTCATCAAGGCCCATAGCCTTCTCTCGGTCCAATACCTCATGAATAAGGCCAACAAGCTCTTCAATGAGCCAATTAGGCCGTGTTGTGACCCCTTGCCTTTCTGGTACATGTATGGACGTCCAATACTTGAGTTTGAAGCTGATACAGGTCACACCAGTTATATTCGTTGTTCGTTTTAGATGAGAATGATCGAAAATTCAATTTTTCTGAATTTCATGAACATTGGAATACAAAGAAAGATACATATTTTGGGATCTCATATCATTTTTATATCATTCCTAGAGATGTTAGAGACCAGTGTGCTGGGTTTAGAGCAAGACCTAGGCATAATAACGGTTTAGGGGGTGCAATGACTACTTCCGCTTACTTTTCCGGTATCATTTTTGACATGATTCCATCTCAATATTGAAGTCTACGATATGTTCTTGGCTTATATGACTTGCATCGATCGGGAACCGAGCATCTCTCCAAGGAAAATTTTGAAGTCGCCTGGAAGTGCTGACCAAAATTTCGGTTTTCTTTTATAGCGCTATTATCCTTGTGTCGGATGTCTGTGAGCTATATCTATGAGATGGCAAGTCTGTCTAGGACGTTAAGATTTTGTTGTGATAATCAACAAACATAATGGTAGATATTACTGTTTTTGAGTCTTCGCGAAGGATACGTGTTTGTGAAGATGTTATTGTGTATGACTGTTTGGTGTTCCAAGAAAATGTTTTTATCGAGGAAGGTAATTTTGTCGAAAATGGTTCTTCAGGCGTCTGCGACGTCTCGCGATGTTGAAGATTGGTTTTTCTTTCGTATGCCACGTTTCGTGCTTGAAATGTTCGCATGCTTGAAGATGTTTCGCGGTGTTGCAAAGGTTTAGTCTTAACCCTGCGTTGGAGAAACATTTTGGTTTGTATGCGGATGTTCGCAGCAGAAACTGTTGTTCCTGTTTAAATGGTAAGTAGTTTGATTTATGATAGAGGAAATAAGACCAAGGGGTCGCGTAGATTTTTCCCATGGGAAGCAGCAATTTCCTTCACTGTGCTTTGTGAAGAGTCGTCTCTCCGAGATTTATTTCTTTTATTTTTAGGGATGTTTCGTATAGCTCCAGCAGCCATGTTACGATATTTTCCTTACATGCCGCGTTTTATGGGTAAAACGTTGCAGGCTTAAAGTGAATTGTAGGGTATATAGAACTTGATTGTCATTTGACAAGTTTAAGCTTTCCGTTAACTGTTTGGTTGTTAGGACTAAGTCTCGCTGTGAAGACTTTATCTTATGATTTCTGTTTCTCGGCTATAAGATAATTATTTACGTAATAGGCACTTGGTGTTTTTAGACACATTGCGGATTGTCGTTTGGTCGTTAAGTGATTGGATTGAACGGTGATTGCTCAAATGTTTTTGCTTGGTATGAAGGTTGTGTTCAGCCGCATTGCCGATGAGGTTGTTGGTAAAGGATTAGACCGTAGTACTATCGTGTTAAAATGTTAGTTTATGATTGTCTTTAAAGGGGATGCCAAATTCTGGTTCGGGATTTACGGGAAGCGTAGTTGTCTGAGGGCCAAAGGACGTTCGTCAAGATTGATAGGCCAAGTCATAGTTTTCTGTGTTAAGGTGGCCAATGGTGTTAGAAAACGATTTTCAACCTTAGGTATCAGTTATACAACGAATGTTTCGTACAATGTTCCTTTAGTCGTACGAAAATTGTTTTGTTTCTGTCTGAGGAAGACGAAGCCTAAGAGGCTCGATAAAGAACCCATGCAGGGCATGGATAAAGAATGAGACCTGTTATGTTTACTTTCAATGTTGCTTTGTATGACTTGATCTGATTGTACGAAGGATTTTTCGCATAAGTAACGGGCGACCGGTTTTATGAAGGTAGTAAATCAGTGCTAGGTATGGACATGTCAAAGTAGCGATGTTCTGCAGATTTTACGGGAAATGTTTATGCTTTGATTTCAATCTTTGGTGAAAGTTGCTTGGAGTTACTCATGGAGTATTACCGAAGTTTATGTCGTTAAGATCTCGTCACAGAACTTTTTTTCGTAGGCTTTTAAAAGGATTCTCATGACATATTTGTTTCTCGAGCGGAACGAATTGGTCAACTAGTGGTAGATCTAGTCAACGAACGGGAGAAAGCGTACCCTTTGTTGTGCTCGCTGCTACTTGTATGGTTTAGTAGACATTGGTTGAAGTCTACTAGCCTTAATTATTTAGTAAACTTTATTAGAAGTCTACACTAACGAAAATTTTAAGATCTAAAAATGTATATATAGAAAATTTGAAAATAGTTTGTTCTGAAAAATATTTCAAAATAGTTTTTTAACCTAAAATAGTAGCAAAGGAAAACATAGAGTTTGAATCTATAAATTTAGTTCAATATAAACACAAAATACATATTTAAAATGAATAGATGTAAATCTTACATTTTTGGGAAGATGATTTGTAAACTTTGGAAGAGAATATCTGCAAATACTAGCTTTAACTTATAAGTAGACTTCATTACAAGTTTACTCTATCAGCTAATTTTCAGGTCTGAAAAAAATCTGTACATTAGAAATGTGAAAATTAGTTTTAAATCTAAAAAAACTTCAAAAATAGAATTTATAAGATAAATAGTAGTAAAGTAAATGCACATAGTTTGAATCTATAACTTTATTTGAATATATATAAAAAAAAATAAACATTTAAAATCTATATATTTAAAACTTACATTTTTAGAGGAGAAGATGAAAACCATGAATGATAGTACCTACGAAAATATTGTGAGAAAGACATGAGAAAAGATTAACAATTTAAACAATTTTTTTTCTTCTCATTCAAAGAATTTAGAGAGCAATAGGTGAACTTATACCGTGTGAGTGAGAGCAAAGTAGCTTCATATGAATCAGGAGCGCTTCTTCGGATTGGAGGAGCGACACGTGGAGTCTCTCAGTCATTGATTGAACAACTTCAAACTTTTAGGAGAAGACCTGCTCGAGGTAGTCCATCGTTGTGGATTTCTTTGATGCGGCCGCTTCTTGCATCTCTTCATAGGAATCTGAATCGGAGTCGTCGTCTTATGCATGGTTCGCTTGATTTCCCTATAGTGTCGGTCTCACCAGTCGGTTCTCCTTTCAGTGGTGGAGCCCGCCGGGTGGTGTTGCCTCCCTCAGTCAAAGTTTCGAGGTGTTGCATAGGTCGAACGCGGATTTGGAACCGGTGTCGTTTCTTGCTCATCGAGTGGAGAGCTGAGTTTTCTTCTCGAAGAACTAGGTTTTCAGCCTAGAGCTGTGAAAGTTTTTCCTAGCTTTGCTCCAACAGCGTGTGGTGCTCGTTCATCGTGTTTTTCAAGACTTGAACCATCTGAGAGATGTTCAAGATTATCTGCAAAGGTGTTATTCTCTCGAGCTGTGTGTAACTCGGTGACTTAACTTTGCAAGGCTGCAATCTGAGCCCCCAATTCGATTTAAACCGGAGGTTTGTTATGCTCACTTTCTGTCATCGTCATGTGGTCTTGATTATCCTCCTATTTCTATCGCCAAACTGTTAGGGTAAATTCGTGTAGGTACTTTGTTGGCACTACAGAAACGTAAAGCAAGATAACAAGTAGGAAAAGAGCTCAACTATAATTTTTATTGATCTTTAGAGCCAAAACTACAAGTTTGGTGTATGAATCCTAGTTCTAGCCACCTAGCTCTAATATTTGTGTATTGAAAGTCGCTCCCATGTTCTAGGGTTTGTATCCCTTTATATAGGCTGTTGGTAGTTGGAAATTATATTAGAAACTTCCATATTCAGAAATATGTTAGAATCCTCTTTATTAGAAATTTTACCAAGAGACAGGAATGGAGCCGGGTTTGAACCGAGAATTCTCTAGGCAAGAATCTGAAGGCTCGGAAATAGGAGTAATACCTTCCTAAATTATTCATTCCCAACACCACCATAGCATTACAACTTTTGTTTGTGTTATAAGTTTTGCATTTTCTTTTTCTTTTTGTTAGAATCAAAGTTGAATTTTTATTTATTCTGGATTAAAGAAAACATTTTTTTATTCGGTAGTTTGGAATAGGGGTGGGCACTTCGGTTATTTTCTCGGTTCGGTTCGGGTTCGGTTCGGTTTGGTTAGTTCGGTTCTAGTATTTTTTCAACTGAAGTAAACCATAGTTAGTTTGGTTCGGTTTGTGTTCGGTTCGGTTTATATTTGGTTCGGTTTGTGTTCGGTTCGGTTTGTTTTTTAGATCGGTTTAATTAGATTCTTCTTAGCTTGATTTTTCTAAAAGAAATTATGTTTTAAAAAATAAATTATGTAAACATAAACTATATGAACTAAATTCAATATAAAACTGAAACACAAATCTTTAAAAAGTCACCAAAATGTATACAAAAATTAAAACAAATGAAAGTTAACTAAAGTAAAAAAAAAAACCAACATCATTAGTAATATCTCTTATATCATTAAAATTCAAAAGCCTGCAATGAATGAAATATTTTAAATCAAATATTTTGATGATTACATATTAGATTAGAAGAATATATGTTAATGAATAAAAAATGAAAAATATGTGGTTTAGTATCAGAATTTTAGTATATTGGTATTACTAATATTTTTAATTTAAATAATTACAAAAATACATCGGTTTTTCGGTTCGGTTTTAAACCGAACCATTCGGATTGGGGAAATCTTCAACCGAATAGTTTGAAATAGACTTTGGTTCGGTTTGTATCGGATTCGGTTCGGTTCGGTTTTTTTGCCCACCCCTAGTTTGGAACTTGATTAGAAAATGATTAAAGCAATTTATTATATTTTTATATGTCAAATATGTAACATTAATGCGTCCACGATCCCTCCATTGCATTTGCGACTTGCACACAAGTAAACGGAAAATAAGGTTGACTTTTATGATTTCTAACACTTGTAATTTACTATGAGATTACATACAGAACCAAGAAGCGTTGAGATTTGTCGCAGGTTGTCGGGAAAAATGTACATTCAGATGACAAACGGAGTTCCTCCCTCGACGCCTGAGCAAACTTCTTTTGATCACCGAGTCAGTCTGATCACTCTATCATTCTCAATCCTTTTGGTCTTGATATACGTAGTAAAGGGTATGTTATGCGCTATTAGTTAAGTTGTGGGCTGGATGGTATGGTTGATAAGCTAAGGTTAAGTACTTGGAAGTGCCTCTGAAGTTGGCACTAATTTGATGTGGCTTGCAACACTGCGGAGTTGAAGGTAGTGATTTTAAAGAAAGGTGAATCCCTGCGATTTTCAAACCTGTTTCACCTGACTATTCAATATTTTGCTTGATGGCAAGCAGAAGATAAGTTTGGGGGAGTTGACATACTATGGATTTTACCGGTTTTTAGCTTTAGTATAATTTCTTTTTAGAGTATATTATATGTGTTTGGAGTCTATTTTAGGCTCTTTTCAGGTCTAGGTATGTTTTGGACCATTTTGGAGCTTAAAGATGAAAAAGCTCGTAGCTGTTCAAAGAAGTCAGCTTCGGTATAAGTTCTCCTATTTTGCTCTTAATCACACGGTATTTAAGATCACATTTAACTCTAGAGTTCTCTCAAATACAAGTGGCCAAAAAACTTGGTTGAAGCAGTCAAAAAAGTAAGTGAATTTTGTTGATGTATGTAGTCAAATCAATTCTTCTAAGTTTCTTCGCATGCACCCATAACATCATGATGTTACACTCACATCTACTCACAGAGTACAACATTTTTGTTTCACACTATGACCATTACCCCTAATTGTGTGAGACTGACTCTACACTCGTTAGGACTTGGTACTAATACTACTTCAATTTGAGTGGTGCACTTTGTGAGAATAAGAGCGGATTGTCGTCCTGCTCCTGATCGTTCTAGTGTGCAGCGAGGCCACTACACTATGTGAATGGGGATGATTATAATATCTTGATTTCTAGTATATGGAGGTGTATGTTGATAGACTTATAAATCTTGATTTGAATAATAGGTAACTAAAATGTTTTTTTCTTTTCAGTCACTTGTCTCAAGAGAACTCTAAGATAAAGTGTGATTTAACTGAAGGCTTGAGCTGGAGTTATTGAATTATGGGTGGCCTGGAAAGTCATTTATGATATTGTCTGAGTGCGGTCAAAACACATAGAAAGATCACATGGTGATTGCAACTAAATAAACAACTTTTTTGAATTTCTTAAATTTGACACACTGGCCATCACACATGATGAGACCCACATACCGCAAAATTGGCTGTAGAGTCTATTACTCATGGATGGTTGGAGACATTACATTTTATTACTTTAAAGAAGGTTAAAGCTCTTAAACATGAGGACAGAGCTTCACGTTATGAATATTCGTACCAGTTGCCTCTTTCTCATGAAAATTTTGAACTCTTAATGGCAACATGTGTGTTTAATCTCTTTACAATCCATTTGAAAGAAGGATTTTAATGTATATATATACTAGTATATATTTGGCTAATCTTTTGTTTGTTGGCTTGTATATAAGTTAATTGTAAATAACTATAATTCAAAAATGAGCATATATGTAACGCTTTGACCGTCATTGTTAGTAGACCTCATACATCCCTTTTTGGGTCCATGGATTCTACCCTCGTTTGAGGATCATTTTAACTTTTACAAAATTATATAAAAGAAATTATTAACCATGAAATCACCATGTGATTTTTCTCATATTTTGCTTTTACTCACACGGTACTTGAGATCAAGCTTAGCTCTATAGTCTTCTCAAATACAAGTGGTTTTTTTTTTTTTTTTTTTTTGTGTGCAAACAAGTGGTTTGTTAAAATAGCCAAAATAATGAGTAAACTTTGTTGATATAGGTAGTCAAGTCAATTATTTTAAGTCTTTCAGCATGCACTATTATACAAATAAAATCAGGATGTTATACTCACCCCACTTACAAAATGCAACATCTTCATTGCTCATTATGGCCATACCTCTAGTGGTCTGAGTCCACATGACTCTGCACTCGTTTGGATTCTATTTTAATACTACTTGTAACACCTCGACCGCCAAATTCAGTGGATCTTCCACACTTGTTCTAAGTATGTGTGTCACTTCGTCATCCGAACGGTTGATGCATTATTTTAGAAATATCAAAAGACTTGTTTATTGACTTTGTAAAACCATATATAATGAACTAGTTGAAAAAAATTATTCAGCTATTGAATGCTTGCAGTGATGGTGTTGGAAAAGAAGAAAAATGACATGGATTATTTTTAGTTGAATGTGAACAAGGAAAAATATTATCTAGACGGCTGAATAGAGTAACTTTAAAAAACTACGACTAATTACTATGTGAATTTTTTTTCTCTTTCTCTATTTCTTTCTCTAGATTAGTTGAAAAATATGAGAGTAGGATCCATATGAAAGACATGGACCAATCACATGTAATTTATGTCTTCTGCAATCTTAGGAAGAGAGTCAAGGTTGAAGATTCTATATTTTTCAAACAAATTTAAAATAATATATCTATTAAATTCTAATTGGTGGCTGAAATATTTAGATTTTTATTCACATTAATGGTTTCAAATGAATTATTTTGCAGTAATTTTTAAGGGGGATTTGCTAAAAACAACCTAAATATTCATTTTAAACCTAAATGTGTATCCCATATTCAATCAAATACAAAACCAACCTAAAACAGTTGTAAAATTACTATATAATTCTTATGACCAAAAAAAAAACCAGAAATATAATTTACGCTTCTGTTCCTCGAAAGTCTACACGTAATAGAAAGAATTCTACACATATGTAGACCTCCTAAGAAGTCTGCTATGTAGACTTATTCTATAGTTGAACAATTTTAAAGAATATATATTAATTTGGTAACCATGTGTTAGACAATGTTCATAGTTTAACAACAAAAGGTTCTAATATGTTATGTATTTTAGTGTTAGATTTTAGATTGAGCTTTTTTTGTTTTATTGAATTAAATTTGCATATTAATGGTTAGTAGTTTATATTTTGTATATGTTGATATTTGATACAAGAATTGAGAATTTTTTATTATCAAACAAACATTTAGGGTTTGAGATTTGGGGTTTAGGATATAGTAGACGTACTACTTTATTGTAAACGTCAGTCTACTTTAATTGATGCTTACAAAAAAATATTATTTTAAATTAAATCTAGTTGTTTATTAATAAAAATGTGAAATTATATATTATAACTATTAAAATAAAGAAAGTTAGTAAAAATCTTTCTAATTTCCTAAAACAAAACTGATCATCAAACGAGGGTAGAATTTGTTTACCCAAACCGAATATAGGAGGTCCACTAATGACAGTGAGAACTGAGAACACTACACTCCTTCCCCTACTATTAGAATACCAAATTCGTCTTTGAAACATACCATGCTTTCTTTTATTTTTATTTTTGGATTAACGTAAAATGAAATTTACACTAAATTTACTACAAGCTAACTAACATAACATTAGCAAACCATTAATAACTAACTCTCTTAATGGCATGGCAACATGTGTGTAAAATAAATTAAGTAAAGTTTGACTACCTAACTCTCTACTTGATTTATTTGATTATATATATATATACGTACGTATTGATATCCTTTTTAAAAATGGAGTTTAATGAGATTAAAAACTCATATTGATAGTTCAAAACTACTATGGATAATTGGTACAAATGTCCATAATGTGAAGCTCGTCATGAAGTTTAAGAGCTTTAACATTCTTTAAATGAATAAAAATGTAATGCCTCCAGCTGCCCAGGTGTAATGGAACACAGCGGCCACTTTTTCGACTCATGGGTTCCACTTCAGCTACACTCTCTCTACAGTTTCACCTTATGGCTGCTCGACGGTTGACTGCGGCAGAAAAAGGCAAAGGGCACGATCTCTCAGATGTAGACCCACCTCCAAAACGTATCAGAGCCCCAGTCTTCGATACTTCGGAACTGAGACGCGATAACGGCCTCACTCTAATTGGGAGGGTAACAAATCCTAGAGAACAACCCATTGGCTCTCTTATCTCTGCCCTCCCGAGGAAATGGACCCTGAAAGGCCACACCACAGGCTCTGATTTCGGACAAGATTGTTTTCAATTCCGCTTCGAATTGGAAGAAGACCTCATCTACGTTCTCAAGAACAGGCCATACAACTACAACAACTGGATATTGATCCTCCAACGTTGGGAGCCAGTCATCTCTCCGCACTTCCCATCGCAGATCCCTTTCTGGATCAAGCTTCTAGGTTTACCTCTCCACTTCTGGCACGAGAAGATGATCTACAATATAGGCCAAGATCTTGGTACTCTGGAGGACTACAAAATCACAAAGACTGCTGCTAGAATCCAAGTCTCCATTGATGCTCTAAAACCTCTCACCAAAGCAGTAGTGGTTGATTTCGACTCGGGGGAGGAACTGGTGGTTAATCTCGACTATGAGGACCTTGGTTATCACTGCTCCATCTGTTATGCTCTCTCTCATGTTGCAAGGACATGCCCGCTAGCTATGATGGTGCCTACTAGTCACTCGCTGCCTGTACCTCCGGTAGATAAGATCTGGTCCTCCTCTTCTGTAAGGGACATACAAGATCCACACCATGAGAAAGACTCAACGTTCAGAAGCAGGCTTGACAGATATGGGAGACCTTCTGGAGAAAGACCACCACAGCCGACACTTCGAGGAAAACCACTTAGCAACAAAATCACTCCAGCTGCAAGACCCTCAGACAGAGCTCGAGCACACTATAGACGCTCAAGAGAAGATAACAACCGCCGCTCGAGAGAGCCCCCTCATAGAGCACCCAATAATTATGTGACTTCCAGAGCACGCACTGATACACATCACACTACGCCGCAACAACAATGGAGAGAGATCCGGAGGTCACCGTCCCCACTGGTCTTAGCTACTACTGAAGTTCATGATGCGCCTTTGCGCCCCCCCCCCCCCCC
>NC_027752.1:24012183-24025279 GCF_000695525.1 Brassica oleracea var. oleracea
TTGCAAAGAAACTTAGCTATCAGTGACTTTCCCCAAGATACAATTATTCCATCTACGGAGGAAGTCATGAATGAGCTTCAGGAATTAACATACCAGTATGTAAACGTGGCTGACCCCACTGAGGCTGCAGCCAGAAGGCAGAGGGTTCTACAAAGTGAGAGTGACGGCCTTATGGAGACAACTGCTGCAAGGATCATTGCAAGTGCTGCAAATACCAATCACCAAACCGGAATGTCAAAGAACCTATCGCAGCCAACTGACCACTTCTCGACAAACTACCCCACAGAGTCCCAGCAACCAGATGGAGTACTATCTACTCCAGTCTCTACGAGAAGGCACAAACACAGAGAAGGCTATACCAGAAGAACTCCTGGAACCTCCCGCATTTTCCCTGGCACAAATCTAAGGAAGAGAGACATTGGCCCCTCTAATCAAAATGCAGCTAGGCACGACTTCCCTCATACCTCTCCAATACGTACTGACCAAGTAACCACTCGCAGAGGATTTGAGATTCCAGATACATCATCTCACCCCAATGGGAGGTCTGCGGATTTTCCCACCCACCCTCCTCCTCTTCCTTAGTCGTACTGAGCTGGAACTGTTGCGGTTTAGGGAATCCCGCAACAGTCCGAAGGCTCATAGACCTAAACAAAGAATGTTCTCCTGATATTATTTTTCTTGCGGAAACAAAAAATGGTGATGACTTCGTTCTAAAAGAACTAGAAGAGTTGAATTTGGACTCCCATTACCTGTTATCACCAACGAGCCCAGCCTTAGGAGGTCTTGCACTGTTCTGGAAACCAGATGTGGAGGTTTGCATCCTTTCGGCAGATCCAAACTTCATAAATACTTCAATCTCTTTCATAGGAAAACTCTTCAATGGCACTTTCGTCTACGGAGCCCCGGAAATACCTAAGAAGCTGGAGGTGTGGGAGAAACTATCTGAGCTTTCTGCAGAAAGAAGGAATCCATGGTTTCTCACCGGGGATTTCAACGAGATAACGGACAATTCAGAGAAAGCAAGAGGGAGAGAGAGACCTGAGAGCTCCTTCAGCAACTTCCGGAGCTTCCTATCTTCAAATGATCTTTTTGTCCTCAAGCACACAAGGAACTTCCTCTCCTGGAGAGGTACCAGGAGCACGTATTTGGTTCACTGCCGCTTAGACAGAGCTATTGCCAATAGTGCCTGGTCTGACCTCTTCCCAAATGCGAGATCCCACTATCTGGCATTTGAAGCCTCGGACCACAGACCCTTGCTCTCAACCTTCGACTCTAAAAGAAAAAGATCCTCGAAGATTTTTCGCTATGACATACGCCTACGTGAGAATGAGGAAGTTAAGAGTCTTATCTCAAAGGTATGGGC
Organism: Brassica oleracea var. oleracea; assembly: GCF_000695525.1. NCBI lineage: Eukaryota > Viridiplantae > Streptophyta > Magnoliopsida > Brassicales > Brassicaceae > Brassica > Brassica oleracea. Next base: position 24,013,547 of record NC_027752.1, read on the forward strand.
TGACTACCAACACCTATCAGTGCACCTACGTATACAGAAGAGCAGACAAGTCATCTCAGTTTGGAGTAAGCAGTTCTACGTCAACAGCAAAAAGAGAACCACTGAGCTCAAGGTAGCTTTGGATAGTACGTTGACTGCACCTGTCTCAGATGATGAGAATATCTCACGTATCAACAAGGAACTCCTCATGGCTTACAAGGCTGAGGAAGAATACTGGAAACAGCGCAGCCGCCTCCAGTGGCTCACCCTAGGAGACAAGAACACGTCTTTTTTCCATGCGACCACAAAAGGAAGAAGAGCTAGGAATAGAATCTCAGTGCTAGAAGACTCGAAAGGACTAGCGGTCTTTGAAGATGAACAGATTGCTAACACAATTACGCAGTACTTCAAGGACACTTTCACCTCCTCAGGAAACCCTGCAACAGAGATAGTGCAGAAAGCCATTACTCCATGTATCTCCACAGAAACAAATGATAAGCTTACATGTCTACCTTCAGCGGCTGAGATCAAAGAAGCTTTGTTTGCTATACATCCTGACAAGGCCTCGGGACCTGACGGATTCTCAGCAAGCTTCTTCCAATCCAATTGGGAAGCGGTTGGCACAACTATAGTTAAGGAAATCCAATGCTTCTTTACTATGGGCTCCCTGCCTCTCTGCATTAATGAGACACACATATGATTAATCCCAAAGATCCCAAGCCCCAAAGCAGTATCAGACTATAGACCTATTGCACTATGTAATGTATATTACAAGGTTATTTCCAAGCTTCTGCCTCTACGTCTAAAGCCGGTCTTACAAGAGATAATTTCCGAGAATCAGTCTGCTTTCGTACCTGGAAGAGTGATATCAGACAACGTCCTCATAACGCACGAAGTTCTCCACTTCCTTAAGTCATCAGGGGCTGTCAAACACTGCTCCATGGCTGTGAAAACAGACATTAGCAAGGCCTACGACAGGTTAGAATGGACCTTTATACAATCAGTGCTTGAAAAGATGGGCTTCTGTCAAACCTGGATTGGATGGATGCTCCAGTGTATCTCGACAGTCTCTTACTCCTTCCTCTTGAACAACAAAGCTGTTGGCAAAGTTATACCCCAGTGAGGCATCATACAAGGTGATCCCCTATCACCATATATATTTATCATCTGTGGAGAAGTCCTATCATGTCTTTGTAAACAAGCACAGGAGATTGAAACTTTACCGGGAATCAGAGTAGCCAGAAATAGTCCGAAGCTGAATCACCTCCTTTTCGCTGATGATACCATGATCTTCACCAAAACTGACACTATTGCGTGTGACACACTCATGGAAATCCTGCACAGTTACGAACTAGCATCAGACAGAAGATTAGTCCTCAAAAATCCTATATCTCTTTCTCATACAAAACTCTTATTGAGATAAGAGATAGAGTAAAGGCGCAATTGGGAATTGTTAAAGAAGGGGGAGTGGGCAAATACCTGGGGCTTCCTGAACATTTTGGCAGAAAGAAGAAAGACCTCTTCTCCTCCATAGTTGATCGCATGAAGCAGAGAGCCCTGAACTATTCCACCAGATTCCTTTCTACGGCAGGCAAGGCGGTGATGATCCAGTCAGTACTCACAGCCGTTCCATCTTTTGCAATGACTTGTTTCCTCCTACCAGTGAGTCTCTGCAAGCGCATCTAGTCTGTGCTCACTAGGTTCTGGTGGGACTCTACAGATGGGGTTAGAAAGATCTGCTGGATCTATTGGGAGAAACTAACACAGCCCAAAAACATGGGAGGGCTGGGCTTCAGAGACATCCAAAGCTTCAATCAAGCGCTGCTAGCCAAAATTGGCTGGAGGATACTAACCAAGCTAGACTCCCTTCTCGCCAAAGTTCTCCTCGGAAAATATTGTCATAAGCCCTCTTTCCTAAAGGTTCAAGCCGCTAGCAACATCTCCCATGGCTGGAGAGGAATCCTCCTGGGCAGAGACCTACTACTAACCCACTTAGGTAAGGCGATTGGGGATGGGGAATCAACATCAGTGTGGAACGATTTCTGGATAAAACCAGATGCAAATCTCAAACCATTTGGCCCCCTAACTCTGCAGGATAGAGATCTCATGGTGTCAGACCTCCTAACAAGAGAAACCAGAGAATGGAATATAGCAAAAGTGGAAAACTTGCTACCTGAACTCAAAAGCCACATCTTAAGTCTGAGACCAAGCATCCTAGGATCGCGTGACTCCTTCATCTGGCCGCTACAAAGATCAGGAAGCTCCACAGTTAAAACGGGGTACAATGCGATACAATCTTCAAAGAATCAAAGGGAAAACAACTGTGAGGTGAGAGAATCGAACCTTTGGAACAAACTTATTTGGAGCTCGCCGCTGTAACCAAAGCTAAAACTCCTCCTCTGGAAAGTCGGGAATAACGCTCTTCCCACGGGAGCTAATCTACAAACACAAGGGGTGCTCTCAAATACTCAGTGCATTCTTTGTGGAGATCAAGAGTCCATAGCTCATATCCTCTTCTACTGCCCTTTCGCGAAGGAAGTTTGGGAGCTTGGACCGTGGGAACATAAGCTAGATACCTCTACACAGAGCTCTTTCTTCTCCAAGCTACTCTTCTCCAAGCTTCAAATCCCTCTACCTCCATATGGCTTTACGGGTAATGTATTCCCATGGATCTTTTGGACACTATGGACTTCGCGAAATCAACTCCCGTTCGAAAACCGATCTCAATCATCAACAAAAGCCTTCTCTAAAGCTTTAGGAAATCTCAAAGAATGGGAAGCTGCTCAACCAAATATGAAGGAACCAAAGCAAAAGATCTTACCAATGGGCCATGCATCTACAGGGAACTCGATGGAAATCTTCTGTAACACAGACGCGTCATGGAAAGGAGGAATCCAATCGGCGGGATTGGCCTGGATCTTCACTGATCATGAGGCAAAGGAACTACACAGAGAATCAAGCGCTCAAAATTTCGTCTCCTCGCCATGTATGGCTGAAGCCCTTGCCATTCGTGAAGCTCTCCTCCAAGCGGCCTCCCTCAATTACCGACATATCTGTGTAAAATCAGACTCTCAAGTACTCGTTCACACGATCTCTGCGCGTCGACGATCAATGGATCTCTTTGGAGTTCTTGCCGATATCGATGATCTCGCTTTCTCTGTTTCCTCCCCATTTCTATCTTGTCATTTCAGTTTCATATCACGTTCCCTGAATGAGTCTGCTGATGGGCTTGCAAAGATTTGTCTAGCAACCCACTTGGTCAGCAACCCAACCCAACCTATGTAACCTAGACTCTTTCTATCAATTTAGTCTTGTTGCTCAAAAAAAAAAAGGGTTCCACCCCGTGTCATGACAGATTCATCAATTTTAGGAGATTCGTAAATTTTTTTTACTTAGCTGAAATCACTACATGCTTTTTTTATAGTTATTTATGGTTAACATTTTCTCGTTAGTGTAAAATTCATTTTACTCTAAGCTAATATGCAAGCTAACTAACATTAAATTTGCCAAACATTAATAACTAACTAACTAACTCTCTTAGTGGAAACATGTGTGTTTAATGTCATTACACTCCATTTTGAAGAAGGATAACAATGTGTGTTATATATATGATCAAATAAATTAAGTAGAGAGCCAGGTAGTCATATATATATATATACAAAATGGAGTGTAATGAGATTAAACACACATGTTTCCGGTTTGAAACTACCATGGATAAAGAGGTAACTGGTACAAATGTTCGTAATGTGATGCTCGTCTTAGAAGTTTAAAAGCTTTAGCCTTTATTTAAATAAATAATAATGTAGAGCCTCCAACCGTCCACGGGTAATGGATTCTACGTCTAATTTTTTGGCTCGTGGATCTCATCCTGTCTGATGACTAGTGAGTCAATTTTAAGAAACTCAGAAGAGTGTTTACTTAGCTGCAATCAGTATGTGATCTTTCCACAGATTTTTAACCCACTCACACTATATCATAAAGAACTTCCCATAGGTCACCCGTTACTCAACTACTCCAGCTCAAGCCTTCATCTCAAGTATGCTTTAACCTTATAGTTCTCTTGGGGTAAGTGATCGAAAAGAAAAATGCATTTTATGTGACATATGTATTCAAATTAATATGTATAAGTCATCAACATATACCACCGTATACGAGAAATCAAGATGTTATAATCACCCTCACAATATTTTTACTTAGATGCAATCACTACGTGTTATTTCCACGTGTTTTTGAGCCACTCACACTATATTATAAATGACTTCCCATAGGTCACCCATTATTCACTCTAGCTCAAGTATGCTTGACCTTAGAGTTCTTTTGGGATAAGTGACCAAAAAGAAAAATACATTTTCTGACATCTATTGAAATCAATACTTATAAATCTATCAACATACATCCCAATATTTCTATTAGAAATCAAGATGTTCTAATCATCCTCACTCACAGAGCGCACCACTCACAGATGTTGCACACCAAGACCACCTCCTAGATCATGATCAGGACGACAACGCGCTGTAACCCCCTTGACCACCCACGACTTATGGTTCCCACACCTGCTTTCTTGTTCTGTTGACGCACCCAGTGCAATTTCGAGTGCGTTATTTTGGGAGTCTCAAAAGAGTTATTTACTGAGAATGCAGTCACTACTAGATCTTTCTCCATGTTTTGACCTTATTCTTTTTGTGTTGGGTGAGCAACAACCGCTTCGTCACAAGGTATCAAAACTAACTTTCTAATGGGTCACTCGTCATTCAACTACTCAAGCTCTTTGTTCGAAATACGTTAGGCGATGTACGTGTGATCGGGTAGGTCCTAGCACCGAACTAGTTCATCTGAACTTTAGTGTGAATTAATCAAGAATTTTTAGGGCTTTTAGTGATATGTTATCTAGTATTCAATTTTTTAGTTTCAATATATTGTTGTGTGAATGTAAAATGAATTGGGGTATGACTAGTCTTCCAGCTACCACTCGCAAACGCAGCTTTTGCCGTTGATAGCGGTTGTTGGCGTTTTGCAACAGTCATTCAAACCGCTCTAAACAGCTTCAAACCGCTCTAAACCTCATAAATTCAAATGCTGGTTTCAGCTAGCGTCTGCGTTTGCGGGCTGTTGCGGAAGGATACATTTTTTATTAAAAACATTATAAATACAAAAATAAAAATATTCAATAAAAAATTTAAATTGGAATTATAAAAATACTAAAATATATCTATTATATTTTAATTAATATAATAAAAAATTTAAATAAAAATATTTCTACTTAAAAAAATTTAAAACTATAACTTTCTAAATATAATTTTTATATTTATTATAATATTATGATTTTTGATATTTTTATAATTATATAAAATGTAAATGTTGTTAATTTATTATTTAACCGCTGCTGCATTTGGTAGTTAACCAGTCATAAGTATCCCACAAACGCACCAATTTCTAACCGCAAAATGAGTCGTACAAATCTCTTAAAACCGCTAGAAACCGGAACCACCCGCATCCACAAACTTCTGCAACCACAACCGCTGCGTTTGAACCAGTCAGACCCTTAGCCAAAACACTCGTGGTTAGAGCCGCAATCATTGAATATCGTGAGAGTAGCATGTTTGATACTTTTTTCCTTGAATTGATTATTTTTTACTTATTTTATCAAATAAGGTCAAATTTTAATTTTATTATCATCTTTTTCCTTAGCATATATTTTTTATATGAGCATCCACCATCGTTTTATCTTGAAGTTGAACATACTTATAACGTCCCATCCGCCCACGGCTAATGGGCGACCCACGCCCGCTCTCTCGGCCCGTGGGCCCCATCCCATCTGACGGTCGGTGCGTAAATTTTCCAAAGGCTCGAAATCATTATTTACTAACCCTGCAATCACCACATGACCTTTCACCGTGCTTTGACCTCATTCGCACGGTATCGCGAATCACTTCCCGATAGGTCACCCATCCTTCCACTACTCCAGCTCAAGCATGCTTAACTCTGGAGTTGTAAACGGATGTGTGACGAAAAATGTAAGTCAATTTTGATGACATAGGTAGCCAAATCAATTATCTTAAGCCTTTCCATATATCATAACTCGGAATGTTACAACTGGTGACAACTCGTCCTGTGCGAGTGTTGTTAAAGGGTGAGGTCTTGGGTTCGAGGAATGCCAAGCCCACCAACAACCTAATTATGGAGTAAGAAAAAACTCATAATGGAGGGGTTGGGGTCGGTGCCCTGTAGGGTTGTGAGCCTGGATCCGAGCGGGATGGGTTGTCACAAAAAGTTGACTTTTATTGTAACAACCTGCCCCGTGGGAACTACCCACCCCGTGGACTCCATGCTGGCCCTGCAGGGCATCGACCCCAACCCCTCAATTATGAGCCCTCACTGACTCCATAATTAGGTTGATCCGCTTGGCGTTCCTCGAACCCAAGACCTCATCCTTTAACAACTCTCCCACAAGACAAGCTGTCACCAATTGATCTATCAATTGGTGACAACTCGTCTTATGGAGTGTTGTTAAAGGGTGAGGTTTTGGGTTCGAGTAACGCCAAGCGCATCAATAACCTACATGGGGGAGTCAGTAAGGACTCACATGTGAGGGGTTAGGGTTGGTGCCCTGCAGGGCTGTGAGCCGGGTTCCGAGTGCGCGGGACGGGTTGCCACATAAAAGTCGACTTTTTTTGTGACAACCCATCCCGCTCACTCGGATCCATGCTCACAGCCCTGCAGGGCACCGACCCAACCCCTCCATTATGAGTTCTCTCTGACTTCATAATTAGGTTGTTGGTGCGCTTGGCGTTCCTCGAACCCAAGACCTCACCCTTTAACAACACTTCCGCAAGACGAGTTCGTTGGTGACAAGTGTTGTTCAAGGGTGAGGTCTTGGGTTCGAGGAACACCAAGCCCACCAACGACCTATTATGGAGTCAGAGAGAACTCATAATGAAGGGGTTGGGATCGGTGCCCTGCAGGGCTGTGAGCCTGGATCCGAGTGTGCGGGATGGGCTGTCACAAAACCATTTTCACAACTTATGATAATTTAACGTTAAAACGGTAAAACATATGATAAACATATGTTCTCTAAAAGTTCTTAATTAAAGTATGAGTCTCTTTTTCCGCGTTTTTCCGATTTTATTCAAATCACTATACCTCTTCACTGCCGAAAATATAAGCGGTTAATCTTCTGTGCTACAAACCCCACTCCGTCTCCATTGAATATGTTTCTAGGATTATCCAATATATGCTTCAATTCAATCACGTTTAACTCAATAGTTTTCTGGGGACGTAAATAAAAAGATAAGTTTACTTCAGTGATATGAGTTATTAAATCTATATTTTGTATCAACATACACTACTATCTATTAGAAATCATGATGAAACAAAATATTTATTTCTGTGTTCAAGATCGAAGAAAGAAAATGAAAACAGTAAAGATAAAATGCAACCCAAACTACTATGAAGAAGATTTTTAAGTAAATTTGAAAACCCTGAGATGTAATATGAAATTATACACCGATCTTAAATACAATCCAGAAAAGAGGATTATTCAGACTATAAAAACAAGCATGAACTGGAAGGGGACAAGTAGTTCTAGCTTGTGGAGCCATCAGATCTTGTCATAGCTATACTTGGACTTGGAAATGTGAACAACTACAGTTGAGTGATTAATGAACCTGAAAGCTGTGTAAGGAATCTTGGTTTCTTATTTGAAGCGGTAAATTCGATAATGATTCAATTTTCGATTATTGAGTCATTCCTGATTGACTCGTTTGGTGACTTTGCGCATAAAGAAGTTCATAACTTTTGAACTGTGATTACACATAAAAGTCATCCTCAAAACAACCACGAATCAGATTTAATACTTGAGTCAATTCCCTTGTAACTTAGAGCATCTCCAAAAGACACTCTATAACTTCAAATATGAAATTTTTTGCTCTCCAAAAAGAAATTCAAAACTTCAAATTTGAAGTTTTGAGGAGTGAAAATATTTGAAGTTTCACTTCTCAAAACTTCAAATTTGAAGTTTCATATTTTTATTTGTATTTTGGTCTCTACCTACAATTACACATCACATTTATAATTTATAAATATTTTTTTGTTTATTATTTTAGTTCTTATAAAAATTATATCTCATAAATATTTTAAGTTTTGTTTACAAAATATAAGTTTACACATAAAATTAAATAAAACTTTAAAAGAAGATTTAAAATATTTAAAACTAGATTTAGATAACAAAAATATACAAAAAAAACTTAACAAAAAAAACTTTTTAACAAATTACATGAAGACATAACTATTACACATATTTAAATATTACACAACACTAATAGTCAGGTAAGTTTGATCAGGAACCTTCAAAATTTCTAAATTTTGTCCAATTTTTTTTTGTGTAATTGAAGATGGTTGTTGTTGTTGTTGTTGCTGTTGATTATGTCTTTTCGTACAATTCTTTCTTGTTCATATTGAATATATTCACGAGTATTAATATCATCGATAAAAGTTAGTCTTTTAGCAATATTTTATGTTTCTCTTTTACTTTCTTGTTCTGATCTAATGTATTTACAAGTATTAATATCTCCTGATTTCAACAATTTTTATCTCTAATCTACAAATTAAAAATGAGGAGAGCTATTTTTACTTCGAAATGCACTAGTAGATATATGCATTACGAAAATCACTTTATGGAATAATATGGTATTTTGCTTGAAGTTTAATATTAATTAAGTTATTTTGTTTAAAATTTTATATTTTAATATAATATTTTATTAATTAATATTGTTGTAATATGTTTATATATGTGCTAGTTATTTACAAAAGTTTTATGAATTCAAATTAGTTATGAAAAATATAAGGACCATAGTATAAAATATAAATAGTTTTGAAGTTAAGTTTGAAGTTTTGTTTTTGCAGAAAAACACCTTTAAACTTCAAATATAGAGTTTTAGAAACTTCAAAATTTCCTTTTTGGAGATGCTCTTAGCAGGAATTCCTCTCTTGTTGTAGCTGAAAGCGAACCTGGGATTTCTTGATTCATGACTCTTGTTTTTTTTTTTTTTTTTTTTTTTTTTGATAACTCTGGTATCTGGGCAGTCATATTCCCAACTATCCTTCGAAAGGGGTCCAGCACCCCCAACGGAAGGGATGTTAAATCCGTTGTGGCCAAGGCTCGAATCCGGGTGGCGGACAGTACAGCTGTACCCCCTTTACCACCAAGCTACGAGCGCTTGGTTATGACTCTTGTTTTTGTTACAGGATTTGAAAATGTGGTGGTAGGGCTTGGTTTCAGAGATGGGGAAATGAGTGTACTTTCAGTAGAACAGGCTTAAATGAGTGTACTTTCAGTAGAACAGGCTAGGTGATGCGTTCTCTAGTATTAAATGCGACCAACTTGTTCACATGCCAGAGGATAAAGTGAAGTATAGGAACACAGGAGCAGTCCATCCGCTTATAAGATACCTAGTCGCTGGAAGAAAACGTTTTAGCGGAGTCACATTTGGAGAGGTGGAACGTGATTGCCTTAATAGTCCATGGGTGCTTCGCGTAACTTGCAAGAACGTCTTTTCACGTAGGTAATAGATATGGTCTTATGTTTTCAGACTTCTTTACTATCTTGAATTTGAGATTTTCTATGTGGTGCAAGTGAAAACCAAACATGAAAAAGAGAATCAATGGATCAATATCATATGCTTGTGAGTGGTTCAGGAAAAAAGAGAAAAAATTCAATCTCAAACACCAACACAGAAGAGCCGATCGAAAAATAGGAGAATAAAAAATAACTTATAGGAAATTGATTCCAGTCTTCTCTCTAATAACGACCAATACCCCAAACCCTGATGACTCCATCTGTGTAACCACTGAACAATGTGTTTCCATCTGCACTCCAGTTCAAGCTTGTGCAGTAGATCACCTGCATTTTGCATCCACATTAGAAACATACACAACCCTATAGTCTCATACCAAAAACATTTGAAATCAGATTCGCAGAGTAACCAACAGAGTTAAAAAACCATGCAGATGGAATAACTTTCAGACATTGCAATCTTACTAAATCAGAGACAAGAGCTAACTGGTTAGGTTCCTCACAAGAATAACATTCAGACATATCTACACATGAGAAATATCTAATTCAATAGAAATGAATGCACATAGCTAAGGTTATTCAACAATGACAAAACTTGGAATCAATCATTAACAAAATAGACTGTAACAAGAGAGTTATTGACAAGTGATATACCTTTGTCTTGTTTCCGGTTCCAGCAGAAACATCAGACTTCTCAGCCTCAGCCTTAAGATCAACCTTCAAATCTTCAACAACACTCTTGCTCTCAAGATCCCATATCCTAATACTATTCTCCGTGGCCGCACACAACCAGTACCTATTGGGGCTGAAGCAAAGAGAGTGAATAATCGAGCCAGCCTCAAGACAGTAAAGCTTCTTCCCTTCAGCCAAATCCCAAAGCAAGATCCCACCATCTTTCCCACCACTAGCACACAACGAACCATCAGGTGACACAGCCACAGTGTTCAAGTAACCAGAGTGGCCAGCGAGAGTGTTCCTAAGCTTACAGTTCGCGAGATTCCAGACCTTCACGGTGTGATCCCAAGAAGCAGATACAATGGTAGGCACAAGGGTGTTAGGACTAAACCTAACACAACTAACCCATTGCTTGTGTCCCTCACCTTGGTCGGAGATCGTGTACTTGCACTCACCAAGCGTGTTCCACAGCTTGATCGCCCCGTCACGGGAAGCCGACACGATCTGACGGTTATCAGTGGAGAAAGCAACAGAGAGAACGTCTTTCGTGTGTCCCACGAAACGACGCGTGGACGCTCCGGTGGCAAGATCCCAGAGACGAAGCTCACCGTCCCAGCTGCCGGAGAGAGCGAATTGTCCGTCTGAGGAGAGAACAACGTCCTCCACGAAGTGAGAGTGACCGGTGAGGCGGCGCTGAGCAACACCGTAGGATTTCTCGTCCTTGTTGAGTTTCCAGAGGATGATCGACTTGTCGCGGGAAGAAGTGACGATCATGTCTGAGTTGTCAACGGGGGTGGCGATAGCCGTGACCATATCGGTGTGGGCGCACATGGTGCCTTTCAAGACGAGTCCGTCAGCCATGGTTTAGGGTTTGAGGAGTAAATCTCTCTCTAGGGTTTATTCAGAAGAGCCGACAAAATGGAGCTAACAAGAAAAGAGGCTTATAATTAGGGTTTTGATCGGATTCAGTAGTCTGGGCCCCAATTTTATGGCCGGATTATACTACTTAACTACTGTGGGCTTTAAAATGAAAATACGTTTGTTTTCGAGGGAATAGCTACTTAATCCGCGTAACCGCGTATGTTTTTGTTTTCATTTATTTTTATATGAATATTTTGTTTTCAATTCTAAATTGGTATACATTATAATATATATGTGTCTATCAATTTTTGAAACATAATAAGTTTACTGTATATTTTTCATTAAATAGATTGTTTCAAACTTTCACATGTATTTGTATCTTCTTCTATATATATATTTTTGAATTATTATTTCATTATTAAAATCGTAACTATATATATTAAGATTAGTAAAATATTGTTTTATTGTCATATTCAAAGATATTGTAACATTTCACAAATATATAAATTTTTTTAAAAATTAGACTTTTCGCTTCATAGATTTATATTATCGAGTAAATAATTAAACATTTAGTTTTTGTTTAATTTTTAAAATAAACTATATAGTTTTAAATTTGTTTTCATTGGTTTAAGGTAGTAAAAATTAAC
>NC_027752.1:24025330-24027043 GCF_000695525.1 Brassica oleracea var. oleracea
TTTTAAAAGTTAACATCGACAAATATTTAAATATTTAGCATATAGAGGTATAGTATTACAACATTAAATTATATCTATTTAATTTATAATATCTATAAATCCAATGGATCATCTATTGTTTAAATCCAATTATTGATAGCCCAATAAAAATTTCTGGTGGGCCCAAAATTTAAATGATAAAATTAGATATTAAATGTAACATGACTTTCTAAGAATATGTTTATTAGGTCTATTTTTAAAAAAAAATCACACATGAATCAAGGTTGTGACTTCTGTTTTAATATATAATATTGAAAAAAATATGCTAATATTGTGACAAAAAAAAAATTATATAAGATCAAATGATTTACATTCTAAGCTACTTTATAAGTTTTTATTACAATGTGGATCAGTTTGTAGCTCTGTGACCAAATTAAAATTAGAGACAATTTGTTTGGTTTCTTTTTATATCTGTTATCAATTAAAAGAAAATAAAAAAAATTAGAACATATCTTACTTCATCTTTCTCGATGAAGAATTTTTTTCCTTAAAATTTGCAACTCGTGTTCACCATTCCAAGCCAATGAATCTGCTCTATCACGGCGTCTCTTGTTCTCCCCCGCCACTGCAACAACTCCACCGTTTCTCTTCCTCTTGATTCACACACAATCCACGAATGCCTATTCTCCGCCGTGAAGCTTCTTCCTCCGTCTTTCTATGCAAGCCACGATGCGCTTCTTCCTCCGTCTTTCTGTGCAAGCCACGATGTGCTCCTCCATCATCACCTGAAGACGCAACCTTTGAGCCTCTCTCTTCGCCATGATTATAGAAACGTGTTTTTGAACTTCTGGATGTTTCTGTTCGGTTCTTAACTTTGCAAATTGCAGAGATAGCCTCTTAATTTAATCCCAAACTTTCAATTGTAGACTCCAAACCCATCGAATGCAAATAGACATACAAATGCAATATATACACCTAATATGCAATCTATATGACTAAATTGAATTAAAAACAGGTTTTAAAACTTATTAAAATAGTGAAATATCAACAATAAAAAACAACAAATTTGCTAGGGTATATACAAAAATACGCGTACATGTGTACAACACGAACGAGCTTAGATGTTGTTCGCTAAACTATATGAGAGATCAACACTAGTTATTATAGGATTAGGACATGTCATCATTATCAAACTTAGTCTTGAGTTTTTCTCCAACAGTATTGCTGCAAAAATGGACAATGTAACACGATATCCTTTATGTCTAGCTGAAGAATGAAATCAGTTCGATATGACCCAAAATTTGGAAGCAAAAGGGATTAGTTTAAACTTTATAATTCAAATTCGCCAAATTTTACAATGAGAAATTGTAATAGATTAATTATTCAAAAATAATAAATACTAGATTAAGATCCGCGCCTTGCGCGGGATAAACATTATATATATAAATTATTTTATGTATTATATGTTCTTACATATTATGAAATAATAAATATATATTGAATAATTAAAAGTCAGTAACTATTACATATATAATTAAATTGGTGCGAACGTATAAATCAATTTTATTAATCCAAACATTTTTACAATTTTTTTTGATAGGATATGTAATTAAATTTAAATGATATTAACATACATAGTATATTTTTAATATTAATGTCTATTTTTTTCTTAAATGATGCTTTCTACTCATATTTTTTTTAATCATGTGTATTTTTAATAGCAAAAACTTTAAA
>NC_027752.1:24029668-24032502 GCF_000695525.1 Brassica oleracea var. oleracea
TTTTTGAAACCAAACAAAAACAGACGACTTAACTTTCAGTCGTCTCAGGTTACAGATTTTAAAGTCAATTGCAAAAATAACCTCTGCGTTGACCAGACGACTTCCAGGTAAGTTGTCTACAGCCAGACGACTTCCCAAGTAAGTCGTCTGACGAACAGATCTGGAAAAAAACTCGATGTCATACCTTAAATTGGTGAGATAAGTTCCTTAGCATACATAAGGCTTCTCCAAGCACACAGAATCACAAACGAAAGTAACCCACCCAGAATCGTTAGCTTCTATGACTCTATGAACCATAAAAAATTTAGAATCAAAATCTTGGGTTTTTTTAGCTCATTGTGGAGAGAAAGTGAGAGATATGTTGTGTTTAGTTCACAAGAATGGAAAAAGAAGAAGGGTAAATCGATTTTGGGAGCATTAAGAGCTTCAAATTGGTTGTTCATGGTGGTTGTGGTATTGATGACAATGGCAATCTTGTAATTACTTGAAGATGATGAGGGTGAGAGAGTAAAAATGTCATTTTCGAAAAAAAAAGAAAAAAAAATTAATGGCATTTTCGTAAATTATATGAACTTGTGGGGTGAATAGGGCAAAACCAATTTAAAAAAAAAAAGGAGGTTAGTTTTGTGTTTGACTTTAAGTTATAGGTCAATTCTGCAAAAAACTCTTTATTTATATGATTTTGTAATAATTTGTATTTTGTCATAACAAAAATTTTAAACCATGGATCGCAAAATTTGAATGCGAGAATTTTAACAGTTTTAATAATTTATAGTCATTTTTAAAAATTCAAAATATAAAATGTACAGAAAAATCTAAATTTTTATAATATGGTTATTGAGTTTTTTTTAAAAATTATTTTAATAGTTTTAAATTAAACAAATTGGATAGAAGATACATTTTTTTATCAGATCTTTATTATTCAAAATCATTAATTGTCACATATACTTTACCCACATTAGGCAATTCTGTAATCTTTATTTAAGGAAATAATAAATGACATTAATAATGAATTTATGGTTAGTTTAATAAAAAACTTATTATATAATTAGATGAATCAACCTATTTCTCTAATAATTTTAAGAATCATCCTAGTGATGACATGTGGCTACAAAAAGAAGTTGTAATGTTTCACAAATAATATATAGGGGATATCGACATTATAATAAAGATTTATAATTGGTCTTACATGTGTACATATGTACATGTGTATATGTTTATATGTGTACATATGGACGGCCTCATTTGTGTAGATTGTATATTATTAAAGCAATATACAGAAAAATCATGTTTTTCACTAAAACCACAAATCACATTGTCTTTTTTTTTTTGTCATCAACATAACAAATTCATGAAGACTCTGCAGCCAAACTGGAAACTCCGCATTCATGTGGACGACAAACGACGGTTATATCCTTGCACTCCGTGCGAGACTGTCCGCCCTTGAATTATGTGTCCGGGTATATGAATGATCTTTGACTTGTAGAAATTTCCTCTTATGATCTTGATATCTTCTAAATAGCTTGCAAATACTGACAATTCTTCTGGTTCCGAAACCATCTTCACCAATTGAGAACAACCTGCTGCAAATGTGACTTGAAACTGATGTAAACTCCTCATACATTAGATTCCTCATATGAGTGCTTCCACTTCTGAATGAAGAGGTGACAAACTAGCTCAAGTATTTCTGGCCCCCATCAATCAATCAAAGCCTTCCAATATATTATACCAATCTTTCCCCGAATGAATTTTCTTATCCTTCCATGATCCATCTGTAAAATACCATCTTCCCGGAATGGTAGGCAGTGTAGTAGCCTCCCCCTCGCTATGTGCAACAGTCCTTCGTGTGATTGAAATATGTGCCTCTGTCCAAAGTAAGGATTCCGTCTCTGCCAACTTAAGTGTATGGTTAAAAATCCAAAATCACGTTTTGAAGTCAAAACCAAAAACAAATTTTCTTGTCAAAATCTATTAAATTGATTTTTTTCTGGTAAAACCACAAAATCACATTTTCGCCAAAATTTTTAAATCGCATTTTCCATCAAATCGTTAAAATCATGTTTTCCCACTAAAATGTTTTATGTCTACTTCTTAATTAAAAATTCTCAAACCCTAACATCAGTTTGCTGTGATAGGTAATATTTTTCAAAAAAAAATTTTGACAACTAATTATGTAACTATATTAGCAAATTTATAAATAAAACTGTCCAAATTAAAATTGTAGGCAAAATTGTGAAATTTGTTTTTTAATCAAAACCAATTTTTTTACTACCAACATGGACATTGATTCACATGCACACCGGTTCACTTTTACAACGATACAATGTACCCGAAATATATTTTTACATACATTTGCCAGTTTAAATATTATTACGGTCTTTATTATCAACGTGTACACATATATTTCACTGTCAACATGTATAATGTGTCATGAAAATCACATGTACATCGGTCATTTGTACACCGAATAGGTTTTAACATACATTTGCAAGTTTGAATATTTGAACGACTAATATCCTCTAATATCAACTGAAATTTTCTAGCATAAACACAGGTGATTCATTTGAGATTCAAGTGAAAAGTAAGTGATTCAAGACTTTATGATTTTAATGATTTGAAGTGTCTTGTTGCATTTAGGTGGATATATGTTATTCGTGTATTCATTTGCATATCACATGGGCTAAAATGCAAATTTGGAATTCCGGGGACAAAATTGAGGAGCAATCAGAACTTTTAAATAGTATTGGGATCAAATTCAAAATGATACTAAAGTTGAGGGACCAGATATGAAAAATGTCAAAGTTAGCAATTTTTTCTCTAAAGGTTTTTTTTTT
>NC_027752.1:24032931-24053813 GCF_000695525.1 Brassica oleracea var. oleracea
GTCAGCGAGGAATGAAGGTCACGATAACGATGAATTTCAAGCTGAGACACAATTAAGAGGATTGAATCAAGCTGAGAACCCGACAAACCGGATTCAATCACCGTAAGACACCAGGAAGAAGACAAATATGGCGGCTTGGAAATCGAGCTTGGCTGAGGTTGGCTGGTGTTTTCGGAGCAGAAGCAGAGGACAGCGAGAGAAGCCAGAGTCTCTTTGGTTGAAGCGAACTCCGTCGTTGACGTCACCGTCTTATACTCACCTTTACACCACCATCAAAAATATAGCTTGCCGTATCTCAAAAGATAGAGAAAATAATGTAAATAATTAGTAAATATACGTTTCTGGAAAGAAAAAAAACTGAAACAACAAATTTCATCTTGCAATGAAAATAGAAAACTTAACAGGAGGAAGACGGAGAAAAAAATACATGGGCCCACTTATTTTGTCTCCTAACTAAAAAATATATATTAGATTTAGTTAGTGTTGTGGACACTTATTTAGTTAGTTTGTAGCAAAAAGTAGATTTGGTTAAAGAAAACTATCTTAGTAACAATAAGTGAACCATATTGTAATAACAAAATTATAAAGTGACTCTTAGTGTAATATTTTCTATAAAATCCTACATATTCTGAATATCTATGGTAAAATCTGTGCTCATAGCGATTCCAACCTACCCTATGTCATGTTTTCAAATCTCTGTTAGCTTATGCAAGCGTATACAGTCGGCCCTAACTCGTTTCTGGTGGAACGGCAATGACGAGACAAAGAAAATATGTTGGATTTTATGGACTAATGTCTCACAACCGAAAGCTGTTGGTGGTTTAGGCTCAAGGATATTCAGATTTTTAACCAGGCTCTCCTAGCAAAGCTGGCCTTGCGTCTTGCAACAACTCCAGCTAGTCTACTGGCAAGAACTCGCCTTGGAAATTACTGCCATAACTAACTATTCCTAGATGCTAGAGCTCCATCCTCTTGCTCCCACGGGTGGAGAGGAATTCTGCATGGCAGGGACCTCTTGAAAGACAACTTGGTAAAAGCCATAGGAAACGGTATGAGTACTAAAATTTGGCAAGACTCATGGATCTCATTATCAAGCAACCTGAAGCCTTATGGCCCTTTAACAGAGGACATGACTGATCTAAGAGTCTCAGACCTCTTAACTTCTGATCTCAAATGGAATTCAAGAATAATTGAGGAATTACTACCTGACCTCTCAGCTAAAATTCAGTGTATGCGGCCTAGTCAACAGGGAGTGGAGGATGCATTTATCGGGCAACCACTCAAGTCCGGAATTTACTCTGTTAAGTCCGGATACCAATCAGCCATGACTGTAAGCCACCCTCCACACTCAAGTAGCTCTCTGGACTGGTATAAAGACGTCTGGTCAACTCATACTTCAGAGAAATTAAAAGTGTTCCCTAGTCAATTCTTCAAAGAACGAATACCTCTAGGCGAAAATCTTCAAAGAAGAGGTTTCAACAGTGATCTCGCCTGTCCAAGATGCAAGGAAACCGAGTCTGTAATGCATATCTTTTTTCGTTGCCTTTTTGTAAAAAGAGTTTGGGATATCCTACCTCTTAAAAACACAGTTCACCTAGCTGTTCAACAGAACTTCGCGGCGGCTCTTGAGGCTTCACGAAATACCATCTGTCTACCGCCATCGGGAGTCTCAGTCAATATCCTTCCCTGGATCTGCTGGCAATTATGGATCACCCGAAACCATATTATCTTCAAAGACAGAACCTTCACCTCGGAAGAAGTAGCCCTCCACAGTATCACCACTGTGCGCGAATGGATAACTGAACAAGGAGCATCAATTTTGAAACAATCGAGTCAATCACCTAAACAAATAGTTTGATCCGCTTAAAACGAAGACATAAGCAACTGTAAATTTCACCGATGCTTCTCGGACGCCTCCTGGAACAAGGACTCGCTCCAAGCAGGTCTAGGCTGGATCTTCTCGAGTCAGATAGGGAAGATCGGGAGAGGTAGCGAGGTACAAGAGTTTGTCAGTTCTCCACTGATGGCAGAGACGCTTGCATGCAGATCGAGTCTTCGTCACGCCTTATCAATCGATATCGAGAACCTTAGGGTCTTCACGGATAACCAAACGCTTATTAGAGCCCTCACTAGCAAGCTGATGGAAAAAGAGATCTTCGGTGTGGTGGCAGACATCAGAAATCTCTCAGCTTTGTTTGAATCTATCTCTTTCAATTTCATCCCTCGGTCTGAGAACTTCGAAGCCGATCATTTGGCTAAAGCGGTTCTCCGAGACCCTTCTTCTTCTACTTTTACGTTTCCGGGCCAGGCTCAATGTAACAGGCCCACCACTCTGACGGGTTAAAACAATTCTCTAACTGAGTAATGCAAATTATGTTGTCCAAAAAAAAACCTTTTAAATAATTTATTTATTATTCAGAATTTGTCCGCACTTTGCGCCAAAAAATTAAACTCATTCAATTTATGTTTGGTGGTTGTTTATATTTTAGATCCTTCATACTACTTTAATAGTATTTTTATAAAATTATTTTGATACAAATTTAAATATACCACTTTTCTGTTAATACTTATTTTAATCAGTTCTGTAAATATAATACCAACTTTAAATGATATACTAGAAATAAAATATTCATCAAAAATATGAAAATATTTTAATTTTATTCATGTTTTGTACTTTGATTTTGGGATATTTGAAAAAGTTTATATGTAATATATTAATTTTTTTACATAAGAGTATTCTTTTTTTGGTCAACCATACTTTTATTAAAACTTAAACATATGCAGGAGTACAATGAAGTAGTTAACACATGTGTATCTAATAGGCATGGACATTCGGGTTTTCAGACGGGTATGGGTCGGTTCTTTTCAGATCTGAGGTCTCTGAGTCCTACAAATTCTGACCTAACTAGGTATTTAGAAATTTCGGGTTCGATTTTGGGTCGGTTCATTTCGGACCCGCGTAGGTTCGGACTATAATTAAAATACATCTAATTTTTGGGCCTGGGTCGGGTTTGAGTACATAAGACTGTAAAAAAACTCAAAGTACCTAAACTTCATCAAAATTTAACGGGAAAACGACCTATTTCCACACCAGAAGTTTCATATATCAACAGTTTCACACGATCTTTCAACCTCGTCTTAATTGCACATATATAGAAGTTGTACAACCTATTTCCACACAATGTCAAGGTTCGAAACCCGAACCCACATGAACGTACAATTAGTTGATTAAAATCGGTTTACTGGTTTTTGAGTTTAAGCCTAACCAATAGAAAACCTAATTAAACCTAAGAAGACCCGTTTACGACCCGATTTGCTATTATAAACCGTAATTTATCTAACCCAGTTTTTATTAACCAGAAAAACCCCAATTCTGTTTATCTCTCTCAAGTGTCGTGAACCCTAGGCAAGACTGAAGCTTTGAATCAATTTCGTCGACTGTTCTTTCTGCCTGATCGGTTATGTCAGGTGAGTTTGTCGCCTCATCTTCTTCCTTTTCGAGTTTCCATTATACTTACTCTCTGTTTTGAACTGAATCAATTTTGCTTACTCTTTGTTTCAATTTTGAGTATCTAGTATGATAATCTTAGTTTTTTTTTCTTGTAGAATGACTCAGGAAGGAGGGATTGATGTGAATGTTGAGTGGAATGACGTCCCTGAATTCGACAAAGGTTACGATTCTGATGGTGAAAATCGACGTGAGCGTAACGACTTTAACATTGAGAAAGATGTTGGTGAATTTGTAGATGAACCTTCGGTCAGACACAACGAGTATCCGGAGACAGAAGATGATGAAGAAGAAGAAGGAAAAGAAATTCAGAGGAAAAGGTATAGGCGCAGTGATATTAGGAGAGGCGATGGTGACTTGTATGAAGGACAAGTATTCATCAGTGGTATTGCGTTCAAGGAAGCTGTGGTAGACTATGCTCTGAAAACTGGCCGAAACATCAAACAAAACCGGTATGATAAGACGAAGCTGGAGTTTGTGTGTTCGGGGAAAGGCTGTAGTTGGCGCATATACTGCTCTTCTTCGGGAAAGTATCCTAACAAGTGGCAAGTGAAGATATTGAAGGAAGATCATAGTTGTGTTCCCCCTGGTACATGTGAGCTGCTGAAAGTTCTGGTGGATTGAACGAGAGTATGATGAGCAGTTTAGTCGCCTTCGTGATTATTGCTCAGAGATAAAGGTGTCAAATGAGAACTCGTCAGTTGAGTTAGATTGTGTGAAAAACAAGGAAGGATTTGATGTGTTCAACAGATTCTATGTTTGTTTCGACGTACTTAGGAAAACTTGGAAAAACAATTGTAGGCCTCTCATAGGAGTAGATGGATGTTTCTTGAAGTCAAAGTTGAAAGGTCAGTTGCTGGTGGCCTTAGGTCGTGATGCTGATATGAACATCGAATCTCAGATTCATTACACTTACTTTTCGCTCCACTGCATATGCACCACCCATTTGTACGAGTGGTTATCATTGCTAAGCTACACATACAAATCAACATCATTTTTTTTCAAATATATGCTATATGAACATCGAATCTCAGATTCATTACACTTACTTTTCGCTCCACTGCATATGCACAACGGTAATATCGGCGATAGGGATTAGCTTTGGACTTTGACATTCTTGCTACCATGATTTCACTACACCAGCATCTTATCGGCACACCGACCACTGTTCCTCTTCTTCGAACACCTGATGTCCCTGACGAAGCTCCACTTTCATTGCTCATCTTGAATTTTCACCAGCTGAAGGAGAGAGCTTCTGGGTTCGTTATTTTTAGGGTTCGTATAATTGGGGGTTTTAAAACTGGATTCCAACCGGGTTAACATAGGATCTCTGGTCGGGTTATTTTATGTCTTTCGGTTTGGTTACCTCTTCTGAACCACTAAATTGATGAATAACCGAAGCCATGTGGGTTCGGGTTTCGAACTTTGACATTGTGTGGAAATAGGTTGTACAACTTCTATATATGTGCAATTAAGACGAGATTGAAAGATTGTGTGGAACTGTTACTATATGAAACTTCTGGTGTGGAAATAGGTCGTTTTCCCAAATTTAACCAAGTTCATCATATTTATATAATTTTCCTTAAAAAGATTTATTAATAATTAAAATTAAACACTTTGAAACTCTAAATTTGACATTTAAAATTTTATAATATTTGAAAATGATACAAAATAATAATAAATATTGCAAATCAAAAGACATTACAACTTTGCATTTAGGCATTTGTAGTTATGTGGTCGTTGTCTTATTATTGTTAAGAGTATGATTTTTTGGATAATGTAATTATATGGTTGTTTTTATTTGTTAAGAGCAAAATTTGGTGTTTTTAGTGTGTTATGTAGTAGTAGGTGATAGGTTAATATATTTTGTGTTATTTTTCAATAATGTGTTGTTCTGTGTATAGTACTTGTTAGTAGTGAAGTGAGCTTTTAATGTAAAAGCATATTGAATTTCAATAACTTTGCATCTAGGCATTTGTTGATTCTAAAATTAACGGTTCAGCGTCAAAATTGTATTTTATTTTATTTTATTTTTTATATTTTTGAACATTATAAATTTTAAAATGTTTTTCCCTCTCTCCATGTTTTGACCTTGGGCCGTCACCATCTATGTATTTCGTTTATCTTTCTGGTGCGGTGCTTCTCACCATC
The DNA here is from genome assembly GCF_000695525.1 of Brassica oleracea var. oleracea. Lineage (NCBI taxonomy): Eukaryota > Viridiplantae > Streptophyta > Magnoliopsida > Brassicales > Brassicaceae > Brassica > Brassica oleracea. The sequence continues at coordinate 24,038,591 of NC_027752.1, forward strand.
ACCGGAAAAAGACTCACCTCCTGCTCTTCTTCTTCCTCGCCTTCTTCACTGGTGAGATTATCTGGTATTCGTTGTAGATCGGGTTTATGAGTTCTCAGTTGTGCGGTTGTTTCTCACGGCGTTGTAGGCTGTTCCAGTCAATATTGGCTGTTCCTCTTCTTTTTAGATTTCGACAGATGTTAGGAACTGCATCTCCTTGGGTTGGTTCATAGTTTAGTCGTCTTGGATGTTGTCTTCCTCTTCGTTAGATTACCGTCAATAGTCCCTGCTCGTCTTGGTTTTCAAGATCTAGTTTTTGGTGACTGACTTCTATGCTCTCTTTCATAGCTCGAGGACGGCTCCACAGTTTGCTGATTTCGTTTCGTCTCTCTTTCCCTCTGTGTTCTCTCATCTCGTTGCAGCTTTCATCGCTGCTCGCATCTCTGGTGGCTCTCCTTTTCACCATCTTTTCCACTCTAGGTTTGGATAATGTTTTCGTTCGTGTATGGTTTGTGGGCTTGGAATGTTGTTTCTGGTCTCAAGTTTAGTCTCTGATTTCTTGGTGGTGGCTTCCATTATCCCTTCCTCAGGTTGTTTCTCTTCTTTCCCTAGTATATGTGTGCGGATTTAGTCTCTTGGAGCTTTGGTCCATTCTATCTAGAGCTTTGTGGTTCTTCACTTGCATGGATGCCTTGTTTATTTTTGTTTAGTTTGTGACATGTTTCTTAACTTTTAGCTAGTTGTTGTGCTTCAGTGTATTAGGCATGTATCTTTCTGATTCTTGGTGATTTTGGCATTCCAATTATTATTCTCCCTCTGGCTCGCTTTCTTGATTCTTTTCGTTGGTGCTTGATCGCGCTTCTTTGGGTTTAGGGGATTGCTTTGTTTCAGATTTTATCTTTCTATCCTTTTTTTATCTCTAATTATTGTGGCCAAGACATTATATAGTACAATGATGTAAGTTAGTATTCGGTCTTGATCTCCTTTCAGCTCCGAGCCTCTATTGAGTTAGTGTTAATATGACATTTTTTTTCCAGTGACTATGGAGGTTTAGGTTTAAATTTTGTGTTGTGTTCTAGTTTCTTAGTCTTAGTTTGGTTATTTTATGATTTTAATCGTAAAATAAATATGTAAATTGCAAATGAAATAATAGAAAATGGTAAAATTAATAAAATTGTGAAATTTTATTCCATTTTAGATGCTATTTTTAGTTGTGAATCAAATTTCAATAATCTAAAAAAAGAAAAACCTAAAATACAAAAAAAAACAACATTGGGACACATGTCAATAAACCCCCATTCCACTTGTTATAAAAAGAGAAGAAAGTGTACTTTATATATATAGATAGATAGATAGATAACGCACTGATTTTATAGGCTTATATATTCGTTTTCTGGTCGGATATAAATCGATTCTTATCGGGTCGGGTCTTTTTTGGTTGAGTTTTTTTCGGGTCTGGATCTATTTGAGTCAGTTTTTCTTGGTTCTTGTTTTTTCGGATAAAGAAATTTTGAACCCAACTACATACTTCAATTTTTTTGGTTTTTGTTTTGGGTCGGTTCTAGTTTTCGGGTTCACAAGCTAACATGTGGAAGATAAAAAAGTAATCACAAATTACATGTCAAAATAAAAGCATGCAATCGGGAATTGTTTTGGCTTAGCTGCCGATCAAGTTTTGGATGAAGATGTAAGATGTCCGTCCTGAAGTAATCGCTGACGTAGTTGCTGAAGCAGAAGTCGTGTTGAGTGGTGAAGACCATGTGGAGTCAAGGTGCTAAGCTGGAGTCGTGTAGACTTGGAGAGCAAGAGGGAATCTTGGAGATATGGAAAGAGGAATAAACTTGAGGTTTATCACTTAAAGGAAGAGGAATAAATGCATTCCAAGAAAAGGAAAGTTGCACTTAATGTTATGGAAGATGTCCATATCCATGTTGCCTTGGGGACTAGGGTTTCACGAACGTGGAAAAAAATATAAGATAGCTATGGGTCGTCTGTAGAGAGACATAGACACATAGGCTCATCTTATAGAGAGAGAAAAGCTCTTGAGAGTGTCTTTGTCGTGATGAAGCAGTTGCCGAAGTACTTGACAGAGAGAGAGACAAGGTTGGGTAGATTAGGAATCCGTCAGTAGCAGCTGTTAGGGTGTTGACAGGTTGTGTAAAGCTGATAAGCAAGTCTTGTTATAAATTGTTTAGGCGATATCTAATAAAGCATAGTTGGTTGCTTGTATCCTATTGTCTCTTTGATTTATCTTCTACATTACCTTATTGTGGTGTTATCTTTGCACTAACAGTTGGTATCAGAGCGGGGCACCTAAATTATCGGTGTTATCCTGAAGGTGAAGATTGACACGATTGTTTCTATGCAGAAGGCGATCATGTTGAATGCGGACTAGTATGGTCATTGGAAGGCTCACATGAAGCAGATGATTCGAGGAATCAATGAAGATGCGTGGACAGCTGTGGAGATTGGTTGGGAGGAGCCTACCATAGTCACAGGAGTTGGGAAGAAGCCTAAGCCAAAAGAGTATTGGTCAGAGGCAGAGCGCAATGCATCAAAGTTTAATGCAAATGCGCTTTCGGTGATTTTTGGAGCTGTTGAAGCAGAACAGTTCCAACTGATTCAGGGGAGTACGTCAGCTAAAGAAGCGTGGGAGATCCTGCTTAATTCATTTGAAGGAGATGAGAGTGTCAAGAGGACACGTCTGGATCATCTTGGGTCGCAGTTTGAGAATCTCAGATGGTCTGATAATGATTCTGTGGCGAGCTTCAGTGCCAAATTCAGTGGTATGGCGCATGAAGCATGTATACTTGGGAAGAAGTACAAGGAGAAGAAGCTGGTAAAGAAGTTACTACTCTGTCTTCCAACGAAGTTTGGAGCTCAAAAGGAGGTCTTGAATATGACCACAAACACGGATGAGCATAAGCTTGACAAACTTGTGGGTATGCTGAAGGCAGAAGAGATGGAGACAGATAGTAGTTCAGTCTCTACGTCAGGTGGTGCATCAAAAAGTATAACTCTTGTTGCTTACAAAGATGAAGATAGATCTCCGAAACTTAAAGATGTCATGGGGATGTTGGCTAGGAATATTAGTAAGATGATGAGTCCTTCTGGTGGGAGGAATCAGTATGGTCGCCAGGGAGGTGATCGTAACAGTAGCAGAAGAAGAGAACGTCTTAGGTGCTATGAGTGTGAAGGTATTGGTCATATAAAGGCTGACTGTCCTGTAGCACAACAGAGAGAACTTAAGTGTTATGAGTGCATAGGTGGTTGACACACAAGGCGTGAATGTCCAAACTCAAAGAAAGAAAAAGGAGTTCCATTGTAGTCGTCTGAAGATTCAGGATCTGAAGAAGATGGAAAGGGGATGAAGAATATGGTGGCATTTGGTGCACGCAAGGAGGGATCTAATGAATCCTCGAATTCAGATGTTGGTATAGACGATGAGGAGTATGATGTGCTGTATGACAAGTGGTTGAAGCTTAAGGATGAGAATATAAGATGGGAGAATGTGGCTCTGAAGCAAAACTAAGTTGCTTGAAGAAGTGCTTGAAGAACCTGCGACTGTAAAAGAGAAGAATGAGTCTCTGGAGCAGGAGGTTAGTAAGCTGAGGGGAGTACAACATAAAGGGCTGTCACATTTCGTGTAGAGGAGCACATCAAAAAGTGGGGCCAAAGAAGCTTGTCAGCAAGTACGTCGGGACGTACGACAAGGAGTAAGGAAGGAAGTTCTATAGCGCGTAGCTGTGAGTAACAAGCCAAAAGTAGTACATCAGTGCAACAACATGAAGGCCAGACAGGAGGTTCTGAAGAATGGTTGTGCAGCTGGTACAAGGAAGGATACTGATCGGTGCATCAGCAACGGTGTCAGGCCAAACAAGAAGCAACATCGGATGTGCTGGTTGTTTTGTGAGAAGGTTGGACACAAGAAGGTGGAGTGTTTTGCGCGTCAGAAGAGCAGAAACATGGCCAAGAAGGTGAACAAGATGTTCATTAAACCCAAGGGGGTTGAAGAGGTGCTCTTAGCCAAGAGTGGCTTACTTGATGAGGTCAAGGAAGATACGTCAGAAGAAGGGTGCAGCTCTGTTAAGAGTGATCTTGAAGTTGTTTGTGGCACAAAGGGGAAAGAGATTGAAGTGCGTCAGGAAGTGATGCGAGATGATCTTCAGGAGGGTGATAGTGAAATAACTCCAAGACAATAGCAACAAGTGCAGAGGGCACTCGGCGTGGATGGGAAAGGGCTCATGGTCAAGAAGACGACACATGACGGAAGCCAGGTCCTCAACAGAATCATGTCGAAGGGTAGTTCGACAGGTGCGTCAGGTCGTGATGCAGTACTAGTTATTCCACTACAGCAGGGGTTGTGTCATGATTATACATGAAGAAACAGATGGGTGGGTCTGTAAGGCTTGAAATCTAAGCATATTTTTTAGCTTAGTATGCAATCAAGCAGGGGGAGAATGGTGATGTTCTGGTACATAGTATGCATATCTCATGGGGGATAAAAACATGGTGTGGTGCACATCTCGGAGGGGAGAAAACCACATTTGGTGTGGAAGTTTCCAAGTGAGGAACGTGGTTGCAACATGGTTGCTGAACCAGAAGAATGTTGTGCTTGATCGGCACACTAAGCTAAAAGGGGGAGATTGAAGATGTAAGATGTCCGCCCTGAAGTAGTCGATGACGTAGTTGCTGAAGCAGATGTCGTGTTGAGTGGTGAAGATCATGTGGAGTCAAGGTGCTGAGCTCGAGTTGTGTAGACTTGGAGAGCAAGAGAGTATCTTGGAGATATGGAAAGAGGAATAAACTTGAGGAGCAAGTTTATGACTTAAAGGAAGAAGAATAAATGCATTCCAAAAAAAGGAAAGTTGCATTTAATGTTATGAAAGATGTCCATATCCATATTGCCTTGGAGACTAGGGTTTCAGGAAGGTGGAAAATAATATAAGATAGCTATGGGTCATCTGTAGAGAGACAGAGACACATAGGCTGATCTTATAGAGAGAGAAAAGCTCTTTAGAGTGTCTTGGTCGTGCTGAAGCAGTTGCCGAAGTACTTGACAGAGAGAGGCAGGGTTGGGTAGATTAGGAATCCGTCAGTAGCAGCTGTTAGGATGTTGACAGGCTGTGTAAAGCTGATAAGCAAGTCTTGTAATAGATTGTTTAGGCGATTTCTAATAAAGCATAGTTGGTTGCTTCTATCATATTGTCTCTTTAATTTATCTTCTGCATTACCTTATTGTAGTGTCATCTTTGCACTAACATTGGACTTTGATCACCATCAACGTCTCCATCTTCTCTGCAACACCTTTATCCACTTTCATTTGTACTCCCTATATGAGCCTCTTTTACAATTTGCCGATGCCAATGATTGAAAACCTTACATCCGCAGATGTTAACTGATATTACTCAAATCAATCCAAAAGTATTGTTGGACCGCTCTCATAGAACACCAAACTCTACTGAATCTCTTTTGAAGCAACCGAGTTTAATCCATCATCACCGTCATCCTTTTCGACATGAAAGATTAACCCATATGCTGACATACCGACAAGAAAAATATCAGGTGAAGACTGATTCCCGAAAGAACGAAATCTAAGGATATCCTTTGAAGAACATAAGCCAACACATGAAAATATGTAACGAAAGTATTGTCCACTTAAATGGAAGTATCAACAACAAAAAACAAAAAGATGATGAAATTATCTCGTCCTCTCTGAACAATTTAGATGCGTTAAGAGGAGAGAGTAGAAAGAAAATCTAATCCATTAATTTACGGTCATATTTTTATCTACTATTAACAACTCATAGTAGAACCACTTAAAAATTAGTTAATATGACATATTTGATTATTTACACTAATAATAAAATAAATATAAATTTGATTTTGTTTTTAATTATGACAAAATCTGTTGAGAAAGAATCGAACAAAATCTTACTAAAATTTTAAATATTTTTATGAAATAACACATTAATTAATTTCATAATTAGTAAACTAATATTATTATAAATCAATGTTAATTAAAAATTTATTCTAAAAAAAGAAAATAAAATCTCTATACTATTTTATAAATTTTATAATTATATCATGTATTATATAAAAGTACAAGTGATTTATGAATTAAATATGACAAAATATATTAAATAGGTAAATAAAAAAAATTCTTTTTAGTTTTTTTATTTAAATAAATTATCACTTATCAATAAAATGAGTTAAAATTAGTAAACTATATAATATTTTGATACAAAATTAAATTTATTAACATAGGTTAAACATTTATATCTACAACTATATGTTATCTTCTTATTTATTTTGAAATTCTCAACATATATACAAAAATATAATGGTATATAATAACATTTATTTCATATACTGTTTAAAAAAATATGTTATTAGAAAACTATGAAATTTTGCTAAGGAAAATTACCAAAAATACCACTTTCAAAATACCACTTTTTATGTTTACACTAACCACTTTTACCCTCATTTTTAATGAAGGACAAAAGACATTTATAATCCTTCGATTCACTTTGATAAAAAAAAAAAATTATGGTTAACTAATCTAAAATTAAAACATCAACTCAAAACCCTAAATCATCAATTCTAAACCCTAAACCCCGAAACATCAACTCTAAATCCTAAACCATCAAATCTAAACCCTAAAACATCAACTCTAAACCCTAAATGTAAACCCTAAACCCTATATTTTTCTGAAATTTGAACCCTATACCCTAAAATCCTAAACCCTAAACCTTCAAATCTAAACTCTGAAACATTAACTCTAAACCCTAAACGTAAACCCTAAAACCATAAACCCTAAACCTGCAAATCTAAACCCTAAAACATCAACTCTAGGGTTTTAGGGTTTAGGGTTTAGGGTTTGGGGTTTAGAGCTTAGGGTTTAGAGGTGAAGGTTTAGGGTTTAGAGGTTATGTTTTAGGGTTTATAGTTAATTTTTTAGGATTTAGGGTTTAGAGTTTCCTTTTTAGGGTTTAGGGTTTAGTGTTGATGATTTAAGGTTTAGAGTTGAAGTTTAGGGTTTAGAGTTGATGTTTTAGGGTGTAAAGTTGAAGGTTTAGGGTTTAGAGTTTACTTTTTAGAGTTTAGGGTTTAGAGTTGAGGTTTTAGAGTTTATGGTTCGTATTTCAAAAAAATATAGGGTTTATGATTGATTGTTTAGGGTTTAGAGTTGAGAATAAATTTTAGAATAAATTTTTAATAATATTAATGTGTTATTTTATACAAAATATTTAAAAATTTAGTAAGATTTTGTTAGATTCTTTCTCAACAGATTTTGTCATAAATAAAAAATAATAATTTATATATAGTTTATTATTAGTGTAAATAATCAAATATGTCATATTAACTAATTTTTAAGTGGTTCTACTATGACTTGTTAATAGTAGATAAAAATAGAACCGTAAATCAATTTTCTTTGTACTCTCTCCTCTTAACGCATCTAAATTGTCCAGAGGACGAGATAATTTCATCATCTTTTTGTTTTTTGCTGTTGATACTTCCATTTTAGCGGACAATACTTTCGTTGCAGATTTTCATGTTGGCTTATATTCTTCAAAGGATATCCTTAGATTTCAATTTTTCGGGAATCAGTCTTCACCTGATCTTTTTCTTGTCAGTAAGTCAGCATATGGGTTATGATAATTTTGCACGCAGATTGCCGCTCTTTCCCGTCGTTCTTCGATCATATCGAGTTGATTGATCAGTAGTTCTTCGTTGAGTTCGGCATCTTCTGGGCACACCCTGCGTCGCTGGCTTGGGACGTCGATTTCTGCTGGTATTACGGCTTGACCCCATAAGATAGTGAAAATGGAGTCTCTTGGGTTGCTGTGTGAGGGGTCGTCCGGTAGGCCTAGAGGACTCCGTGCAGCTCTTCGCTCCATCTTTCTTTTTTGAGGTCGAGTCTTTTCTTGAGATTATTCATTATGGTCTTGTTCGTAGCTTCGGCGTATCCGTCACACTTTGGGTAACGGGGGCTTACAGCCTTAATCTTGATCTTCCACTTGTTGCAGAATTCTTTGAATATTTTCGAGATGAACTGCGGTCCGTTGTCGGTTACTATTTCGTAAGGCAGACCGTCCCGGCATATGACGTTTTTCCAAATGAAGTTCGTAACCGTGTCGGAGGTGATCTTGTGGTATGCCTCAGCTTCGATCCACTTGGTAAAGTAGTCTGTTAGCACCAGAAGGAACCGTAGTTGAGCTGGTCCCGAGGTTACTAGCGGTCCTACTATATCCATGGACCATTTCATGAAGGGGTATGGAGATGATATTCTGGAGAGTTTCTGTGTCGGTTGGTGTATCATTGGCGCATGCCGTTGGCATTTGTCGCATTTTAGTGCGAATTGTTCGCTGTCGTCGGCGATCGTCGGCCAGAAATAGCTGAGTTTCTTGATCATGATTGCTAACGATCGTCCACCGGAGTGGCTCCCGCATGATCCTCTGTGGGTCTGCCTTAAAATTGTGAAGGCGTCTTTGGGAGATACACTCAGCAAGTAAGGTTTTATGCTTCGTTTATATAGTTTTTCTTCTATAATGCAATATCGCGAACTTCGGGCTTTTATCTTTCGGGCTTCCCATCGGTCGTCGGGGAGCTCGGCGTCTTTTATGTAGTTGTATATCGGGATTCTCCAGTCTGGTCTGGCCTCGAGTTATTTTTGGAAAGCTTTGTTCGCTTCGTTGTTAGTTTCATGGACGGCCTCTTCGGGGATATTCGCGGCAGTCGCTGTCCTCCTGGTCCTGACGGGTGGCTCATTAGGGGATGGTCGATCGTTGAGCTCGCCGTCGGTTTTGTCGTCACGATTTTGGGTTGCTCTCTGAGCTCTGCTTCGTGTTACGATTGCGCCGATGCGAGGAGGATTATCCCCTTGAAGGTCGGTTTCCCTTACATGGGAGGTCTATGCTGGACTTCTCTATTCCTTCTACTGGTATTATCCTTCTTACTGCCGGGTTGGAAGTTGAAGCTAACGCGGCTAGGGTGTCGGCCGACGTGTTTTCTCCCCTTGGGATTTTTCGTGAGCTCGAATTTGTCGAACTGATGAGCGATCTCTCGTAGAATTGCGAGGTATGCTTCCATTCTTTCATTTTTTGCTTCATATTCTCCATGAAATTAGCTCATGACTAATTGCGAGTCGCTGAAGGCGCTAATTTCCCGGGCGCCGATGCTTCGTGCGAGCCGTAACCCGGCGATCAGGGATTCGTATTCGGCTTCGTTGTTTGTTGCGCTGAATCCCAGACGAAATGATTGTTCGATCATATCTCCTGCCTGGGATTCGAGTTGTATTCCGATTCTGGATCCCTGTTTCGGTGAGGCCCCATCGACGTGTAACTTCCATTTTTCGGTATTCGATCTCGCGTTATCCTCATTCGGGATGAGTTCAATGATGAAGTCAGCCAGTACCTGTGCTTTTGAGCTCGTTCGTGGTTTGTATTCGATGTCGTATTCGCTGAGCTCGATTGCCCACTTTGCCAGCCTTCCGGATTGGCTTGGACTGTGGAGTACTGTTTGTAGAGGTTGCGACGTCATGACTGTAATCGAATGCGACTGGAAGTAAGGTCTTAACTTTCGAGCGGTGGTTACCACTGCTAGTGCCAGCTTTTCCATTACAAGGTATCTAGTTTCAGCGTCGACCAATGACCTACTTACATAGTATATCGGTCTTTGTTCTCCGCTTTCCTCGCGAATCAGTACTCCGCTCACTGCGTGTTCGGAAGTTGCGACATACAGAAAGAGGGTCTCTCCTACGATTGGTTTTGATAGCACGGGCGGCTCGCTGATATATGCCTTAAGTTCTTTTAGGGCGGAGTCTCATTCGGCATTACATTCGAACTTCTTATTTCTTTTTAATAGCTTGTAGAAAGGAAGGCATCTGTCGGTTGACCTGGAGATGAAACGGTTTAAAGCAGCTATTTTGCCGGTGAGGAGCTGTACTTCTCGAATCGACCTCGGAGGTAAGGTGTCGACGAGCGCTGCGATCTGTTTTGGGTTGTATCCGATTCCCCTTTCAGTCACGAGGTATCCGAGGAATTCTCCTGAGGCTACTCCGAAAATGCATTTTGTAGGGTTCAGTTTCATTCTAAACTTGTTGAGGATGTTAAATCACTCTTGGAGCTGGAGAACGTGGTCGCTGGCTCTTGACGATTTCACCAGCATATCATCTATGTAGAGCTCCATCGTTCTTCCTAGTTGTTTGGAGAACATCTTGTTTACTAGTCTTTGGTAAGTGGCTCCGGCGTTCTTTAACCCGAATGACATTACTTTATAGCAGTATGTTCCTCGCTCGGTGATGACGCTCATTTTTTCTCGATCATCGGGGTTCATAAGGATTTGATTATAGCCGGAAAATGCATCGATGAAGGAAAGTAGTTCGTGCCCAGCTGTGGCTTCTACCAGCCGGTCGATGTGTGGTAATGGGAATCTGTCTTTTGGACATGCTTTGTTGAGATCGGTGAAATCAATTCACACTCTCCATTTTTCTTTTTTACTACGACCGGATTTGCGAGCCAGTCAGGGTATTGGACTTCGCGAATGGAGCCGATTTTTAGGAGCTTGTCAACTTCGTCGTTTACAGCCTTGGCTCGCTCCGGTCCCAGCTTTCTTCGTTTCTGTTTGATAGGCTTAAACGTAGGATCGGCGTTTAGGTCGTGGGAGGCGATATTGATGTCGATATCTCAGCTGTTGCTTGTTGGTATGGATTGAATGTCGATCAATTCAATGGTTAGAGCGTCGATCGATTTTCTCTTAGGCAAGATTTAGTGAGTTGATAGATAGGTTCACTAGTATTGTCTGGATCAGCTGTCGCTTGTTTCTAGCAATCCTAACTCAAGAGAATCTATTATGGTGCAGAACCTACTGTCGTAGTTGTCTACTATCCTAAGTTCAAAGTTCTAGTTAGCTACTTTAGAACACACGCATTAATAACAGTTCCTTGAAGGATATTTATCATCTTAGCAAATCTATATTTTGGCTAATCCCTCATAACCTTATAGAACCCTAAATCTAACAAGTGAATTACTCAAACATAGCAAAGTAAATCATAGAAACAATATGAATAAACAACATAAAATAAAATAGAGTAGAAAAACTGGAGTTCCAATACAAATATGTGAAGGAGTCTTGGATCTTCTCTCCAAACTACTAAAACCCCTAAATTATGTTTTCTGTGAAAATAAAGAAAGTATGAAAGCGTGTGTTGCCTAGAACAGTGGCAGAGCACATAAATATTAGGTTAAAGTCGGCCAGGGGTATTTCTGTAAATGTGTGACTTGGGTTTTAAATCGGCTGGAAACCAAGTCTGGTCTTGCGCGCTTCGCTGTCGATCAATGGCACAGGATGTGCGTCGATCGATGTTAGACTCTGGATGTTGACCTCCGGACTGGTTCGATGGTCAGCTATGGGCTTCTTCTCATTTTATCTCCAAAATGCACCAAAATCACCACTTTCCTCCAAAGCACTCTTGAACCTGTAAATATGCTAAAACGACTACAAAACAGAATAATTACATCCTGAAACACTAATATACCATAGCTAAAAGTGGGTAAAATTCATGGTATATCATATCCGATCAAACATCATTAGTCTCGTTGTAACCAAAGGAAAAGGAGGAGGAGGTACGATACCGTTAGCAATACGCCACAGCTTCCTCGGGGTCAGGGGATCTCTGTTTTCTTCCTTCACGACCTCCTTATTGTTACTCACCTCGTGATTTTCCCCACAAGCAATATTGTCAGGATTTGGATCATTCAACTCACTTCCAAAATTACGATTTGAATGCGAAATGCCCTTGTCACTCTTCTATCGAAACTCTTGAGACACACTGAGGAAAGAGTTTTTTCAAAACAAAGAAAGAGCGAGAAATGTTTCTATACTTTAGAAGAATTTTTGAGAGATGAGCAAACAAATATGGAGGTAAAAAGTGTATTCACTTAACATTCACTTTTCTTTCGGAAACATACAGTATCAGAAAAGGCAACACTTAGCCATTGATTCCACTTATACGCTTATCTCCACCTTGTCAGAATTATAGGTAATTCTAACGAGCATGGGTTTAACTGTTGGGGTCAAAATGGTCAGTGAAATCAACAACTAAAATCCTCTTAGAATCTTACCACTTACAAGAAGAATCCGGAAATTTCAAGATAAAACTTCCACATATGCCGAGCACACTTGAAAAAGAAATTCAAGAAGAAACTCCGCATGTTTATTTCTGCAAAAGAACGAAGAGATTTCTATCCAAACAAGAAATAACCGGAACAAGTTCTTTCGGAAGGTTTTTACGAAACATCATAGTTTTACAATACATTTTTCTGTTAAACAGACTTCTCAAATTTTTTTGGTAAAAAATTTCGCCAAACAATGAAAAGAAGTTTTACGAAACAATCTTCCGTAGAAAGAAACTTTTAAAAGTTTACTTGGAAAACTTTTCGTAAAAATAGCGAAGAACAATTCCGAAGGCATTCACATCTACGAAAAAACGGAAGATATGAGACAAGGCAGGAGGATTTCCTCATCGCTTCTCTCTCTCTCCTCATGTACTACCTCATCCTCACTCACTCTCTCTCCTCCTTCACTCCTCATCGCCCACTCTCATCGTAATGGCCACACCACCACTCTCTTTGTAGCTCTCTGATCTCATTCAAATTACCCGAAAGAGTGAATTACTCTCTCTAATAAGAGGTTCAGTTGTAGTACTTGGGGATCGAATTCACAGGGAGCTAGGGAACCTAATAAATCTAATCAGATTGATTAAGCTAGGTTGATTATGATTAAATGTAAAAGCAAGTTTGTGAGCAAGGCAGTTGCTCGATTTATTTGATTGGGGGTTTTTGTACTTAGATGAAAATAGCTAGACTTAGGGTTTTTATTCAGGTAATCAGGATTATTATCCTACAGATGCCTAACAAGTTGTATGCATGATATTATAGAGCTCAAACACTTATAAACAAACCGATAGGCTCTCGCTTTCTAGGTTTGTCTATTGACCATATATAAGTGTCAATCGATGATTCGATAGGAATATTGATCGATACACTTGTTGAACCGTCGACCGATTATTCGATTAGAATATCGATCGACACGTTTGGCCAAGCTTTAACACGCAGGTTGAATGTGCTTACTAAGCTTCCTAGATCAGATCTCGCTTTACTCTAGCAATCTTAGCTCAATTAGGATGGATTCAGGGTGAGATGCAAGTGATGACCTTTATCTCAAACTCTTAGATCAAGTTCTAGCTAGCTATACTAGAAACATGCTTTAATGACAATCCTAATGATGAATATCACAACTTAGCAATCTATAGTTGGGGCTAATCCCTCATAACCTATTTAAACCCTAAACCTAACAAGAAAACTACTCAGTCATGGCTAAACAATTCATAACAACAATTAGGTATAAAAACTGCATAGATAAATAGATAGATATCAATGGAGTTCCAATCAAAAATCTCTTTGGATCTTCTCTCCAATCTACTAAAAATCCTATAAAACCTTTTGCTGTAAAAATAGTAAAACAAGAAAGCACACTATGCGTCTAACATGTTGACAAAGCTTATATAATTAGGTTAAAACTCGTTAGGGGTAATCTTGTAAATTGGTGAAGACTTGGGCTTTAAGTCAGCTGGGACCAAACAGGCTTATGCGCGCTTCGCCGTCGATCGATGTCACGATGAGAACATCGATCGATTATTCCTCTTCAATGTCGACCGATAGTCGTGCTCGATGGTCAGCTCGGATGCTTTCTCCAAATATCTCCAAAATGCTCCAAATCACCACTTTCTTCCAAATCACTCCTGATCCTATAAGTATACTAAATAGACTCTAGAATATAATAAAGAATAGTTAAAACACTTATAAACCATGGGTAAAAGTGGATCAAATCCATGGTTTATCAACTCCCCCAGACTTACCTTTTTGCTAGTCATCAAGCAAAATATACAGGCAGTCTCTCTGAAAGAGGTTTGAAAACAGCAGGGACTCACAGATTTTAAATCTTAGAATCAACACCTTAGAAAGTCCTAATCTTAAAACCACACTATACCATATCCTAGTCTAGCAACCAAGTTCATCTAGTAAACAACTTAGCAAATCATGTCTGACAATCCCCTCTACCAACCTCAATTCTTGCATAAATAAAAGTGTAGGCTTTCACTTGGGGGTATCGATCACATGATACAAGGATGCTCAAAGAAGTATCTTGTCCTGCAGGTGAACAAGAGTTCTTAGATGTGGATTGCAATATTGCAGAGATAATTATCCTAAGTTTTAAATCATGTCAGTCCCTGCTGTTTTCAAACCTCTTTCAGAGAGACTGTCCGTTTGTTTTGCTTGAGGACAAGCAAAATGGTAAGTCTGTGGAGTTGATAGACCATGGATTTTACCCACTTTTAGCCATGGTATATAAGTGTTTTAATAACTAATTAATATTATATAGAGTCTATTTAGAGTTACAGGTTCAGGTACGTTATGGAGAAATATGGTGATTTTGGGGTCTTTTGAGGTGCAGAACTACACAGGCGCGTCAGATGTCTAGCTATGGATGGAGAGCTTCCCACCATTAGATTGAGCCCATATTTTTACACAGAATATAGCTTTGAGTTATCTTTCCAATTCCACTAGTTTGAGGTCAATCATCATCATGTAGCAGAAGTTATGCCCGTTTTACTGAGGAGTGGTCAGTCTGCCTCGCGAGAGGAAGCTGTCGAGAAGAGGTACGTATGTCGATCAATGCAGAACTCTTGACATCGATCGATATGGATGCCAGAATGCGGACCGAGCATATTTTATGACCGAATGAAGCCCATAAGCAACCAAAAATTACCAGAATACCCTTGGACGACCAGAAACCCTATTTATGTTATTTATAAGCCATTGTTGACGGCTACGCTATCTAAGCTTTCTTTGACTTTTGTTCTTAGTTAGGAGAGAATGGAGGAACTCCTTCAGAGTCCTCCTGGAACTCCATTGTCTTTGGTTTTTATATCTATTGCAGTTTTATATCTATTCATCCATGATTTGTGTGACAAACTTCATGTCTGAATAGATCCACCTGTTAGTTTTAGGGTTCAGATAGGTTATGAGGGATTAGCCCAAAATATAGAACTGCTTAGTTGTGATATTCATCATAGGATTGTTCTTACTGCTTGTGTTCTAGAGTTATGAACTAGAACCCTGATCTTAGAATCATTAGGCACAACGCCATCGCTTGGTCTTTTCTCTGAACTGAATTCTAT
>NC_027752.1:24053994-24055456 GCF_000695525.1 Brassica oleracea var. oleracea
ATCTAGTGATAGATAATCTAGACATGCGAGAGCTGGTAGATTATTGTTATTGTTTGAGTTCTATAATATCTTGCAAGCAACAATTAGTCTCTATATCATTATAATCCTGATTTCCTGGATAGAAACCCTAGATCTAGCAAACCATCCTTCCATCAAACAACCCTTTGCCAAGCTGAACAATAGTCTTGTTCAACTTGTTTACTGTTTACGAATTTTGCTATCTATATTTACTTCTTTATAAACTATTACCCTAGCTTAATCGTATAACTATTAGATCTAATTGGTTCCCTAGCTCCCTGTGAATTCGATCCCTAAGCACTACAACTCGACCTCTTATTTGAGAGAGTATAAATCACTCATTTGGGTAATTTGAGTGGTATCATATTTGGCGCCGTTGCCGGGGAGCTTTGATCGCCATTAGATCTTGTCTAGTTAGATTTAGTCTAGGTTTTACTACTGTAAAAAAAAAACTGATAAATTTTTTCTAGTGTTTCAGGTACATACATATGAGTACCATAAGCAACAAGGGAATATGGCTCTTACTAGTAGAGCCACTGGATTTGAGTCGCGTGATCCATAAGTCTAAGAGGTCAGTCGACACCCTCCAAGCAGCGATTGGCAGCATAGAAATCCAAGCGTCGATCGACACTGTTCACCTGACGTCGATCGACACTGATCACCTGATGTCGATTGACACTGATCACTTGACGTCGATCGATACTGATCACCCGACCGACGTCGATCGACACTGTTCACCCGACGTCGATCGACACTGTTCACCCGACGTCGATCGACACTGTTCATCCGACGTCGATCGACACTATTCACCCGACGTCGATCGACACTATTCACCTGACGTCGATCGACACTGTTCACCCGACGTCGATCGACACTGTTCACCCGACGTCGATAGACACTGTTCACCCGACGTCGATCGACACTGTTCACCCGACGTCGATCGACACTGTTCATCTCTCGTCGATCGATACAATTCAACCCGGATCGACACTGATCACCAGACGTCGATTGACACTGATCACCTGACGTCGAGACACTGCTCACCTGACGTCGATCGACTCTGATCACCTGAAGTCGACCGACACTGATCACCTGACGTCGATCGACACGGATCACCTGACGTCGATCGACACTGTTCACCTGACGTCGATCGACACTGCTCAACTGACGTCGATCGACACTGTTCACCTGACGTCGATCGACACTGCTCATCAACCGTCGATCGACACTGCTCATCAACCGTCGATCGACACTGTTCATCCACCGTCGACCGACACTGTTTAGCCGCCATCTGACACCACTTGTTTGGAGGCAGAGAAGGTCGAAGTGCTCATACTTACAGTTGAGGAGAATGAGATGTTAAGAGATGAAGAAGGTCGCACTCGCAACAGCACAAAACAATTGATTAATGCAGAGGGTGCTGTAATCCCTGATGTGATTGATG